>NC_067492.1:8760846-8993346 GCF_947179515.1 Apodemus sylvaticus
CCAGGTTCGGATCCTGACTCTGCCGTTGCCATCCACGGGCAAGTGTGCTTAATAGACCATGACCCACCCAGAGTCCGCTGCCAGACTGGGAGATGATGGAGGAAGGGCATCATCTTGGCACAGCACCGTATACAGGGGGGGGGGAGGGGGGCATGTATAACAGAGACCGGTAATCAGCACACTCGAGGTGCAGAGCTACTCTGAGGACAGATTTGAGGAAGTTCCCAAGTGGGCCAGCAAACCCTGGGCTCTGGAGGCCAGTGAGAGGCAGGATGAAGTCCCTTCTGGAACCCCATCAACGGGCAGGTAAAGCATCCACTGTTGGAATGCGTCATGTCGCCTGTACTTTTCCCTGTCATATGAAATGTGTCGCCTGTACTTTTCCCTGTCATAGCCAGTCTTGTTCCATCTCTTCGGCACAGCCTTTGCAGGAATGCCGTCCTCACGCCGGCCGCACCAGCCCTCCTAGGAGAGCATTCGTCCCCATGTACCGCCCTTCTTCCTCAGCTGGCTAGCCATGTCTCTAGCAAACATGTGGAGTCCTCGTTGGGAAAAAGGCAGAGACGTTGCCCGTCCCACTGCCCCACGGTGCCCACAAGGGAGCTGACACTGACACGGTGAACACTGAGGTGCGACTGAGGAACATTCTCCTCAGAGCAAAAGAAGGGAAGCCCTGTCTTTGCTCCTTTTTCCTTGCCAGCTAGGATGCTGACGTGATGGAAGCAGCTTGTGCAGCCATCCTTAGTCCAAGAAGCACTGGGCCAGGAATGCCAGGGCAGCACACAGAGAGAAGCCTCCTGGGTTCAGAGACCCTTGTGCAGTTCATTGTCCTGCCAGCCTTGTGCTTTCTACGGCATATGATCTGTCTGGTGAAGAGCACTCTCCCCAATTTCCTTCCATACCTCCCTCCCTCCATCCCATGTTCTCCTCCATCCTCCATGTTCTCCTCCCCTTCCCTCTCCCCCTTCCTTCCCATGTTTTCTTCTTCTTCTCTGCAGCAGGGCTAAACTCTAACTGGGACTCAGCCCAGCGGTGCTCCTGCTTCCCTGGTCAGCAGGCCAGGAAGGCATCTTCCACCTGCTCTGCGCAGGAAGCCATCTGTCAGCAGAGGCAGCCGCGTCCAGGCAGACAGTGGTGATAAGCACCAGAGGCTCCCTGGATGCAGAAGCGTTCCCAGCTGGTGCTGTAAGATGTCCCTTTCCAGGGTCCACTTGGACTTGACGGAGGGAACTCCATGCCTGGCTTCTCTGGCCACATGCTCTGTCCTGGCTGACCAGCAGCTCTAAACATGTTCACATGTGAAAGAAGGTATTCCATATATGAGAGCAGGCTAATCCTCACACTGTGGTGTGTGCCAGCCCTGGATATGCTTGGTGAGATAAGCTGGACACAAGGCAGAGGCTGCAGCTGCACTTCACGAGGTCCCCAGAGCATCAGATTCATACTGACAACAAGGTGCCACCCGAGGAATGGAGCAGTGGCTGCTGGGTACAATTTGACTTGGGACATTAAACAAGCACTGGAAATGGAAAAGAGCCAGCCACACAGCGTGAGTGTCTTGAGTCACTGAAAGACATTCTTAAGATGCTTACGGGGCTGGGCAGTGGTGGTGCACGCCTTTAATCCCAGCACTTGGGAGGCAGAGGCAGGCGGATTTCTGAGTTCGAGGCTAGCCTGGTCTACAGAGTGAGTTCCAGGACAGCCAGGGCTATACAGAGAAACCCTGTCTCGGAAAACAAAAAAACAAAAAACAAGAAAAACAAACAAACAAAAAGATGCTTGCGGGGGTGAAGTTTGGGCCCACTGAAAATGAAATGCCAAAGCCAGGTGTGGTGGCACATGCCTGTGACCCCAGCACTTGGGAAGTTGAGGCAGGATGATCCCAGTGCTGCCTTGACAGCAAGTTTCTGGATAGCCTAGGCTACGAGACCAGTCTCAAAAAGCCACCACCACCATAACCCAGGCTGACTGTTGAAACTGGGGCACCCTTGAACTGCTTTCTTGAACGTTTTCAGCGACAGTCCATCCCAAACTGTGGCAGAAACCACAGCAGAAGCACGCTTGAACAAAGGCAGGGTCTGGCAGTGCAGCTGAGTCTGTGCTGTGGTTTCAATGACATACGGAAATATGCAACCAAGGGGAATGAAATGCACCAAAATTATAACCGCTCAAGTTTGGGACCGGGATAAAGGGGGGTAGCAATCCTTTCTTCCTCTATTCCCTCCTGGTCTGTTTTTTTTTAAGACATCATAGCCCAGGCTAGCCTGGAATTTATTATGTTACCCAGGTTGACATTGAACTCGGAGTGATCCTCTGATCACAGGCTCCCAAGGGCTAGAGTTTGGGACACATGTAACACACTCAGCTGATTTTTCTTTTTCTTGTTCTAACCATTCTGAAGTACAGCCCTTTACATAGACTTCAGAATGAACTCCACACATCCCAAGGGCCTGGCACGGAGGGCATCACACCATCAAGGGAACGGAGCCCCTGGGACAAGCCACAGGCCTCCTTGGGAGACAGGCCAAGAGTCTGTTTCTTTCTTTCTTTCTTCCTTTCTTTCTTCCTTCCTTTCTTTCCTTTCCTTTTCTTTCTCTTTTTTTTTTTTTAATTTTGTTTTGTTTTTCGAGACAGGGTTTCTCTGTGTAGCCTTGGCTGTCCTGGAACTCACTCCATAGACCAGGCTGGTCTTGAACTCAGAAATCTGCCTGCCTCTGCCTCCCAAGTGCTGGGATTAAAGGCATGCACCACCACCACTGCCCCGCTCCAAGAGTCTTCTGGCAGCCACAAGCTCAGGGCAAGGACTGTGTGGTAATGCCATGTCCAGGTTGGCCTCCCACACAGACAGGCTCTGGTAGGCATCAGGTCCTGCTGCATATAGAACCTTGCACCAGGACCTTAGTCTGAAAGCTGGTGAGCTTTGTACTCAGTCACCAAATTATTACTGGGCTTTTCCAGAAGGTGTAGCAGACCACAATCCCACCCTGGCAGCAAACAGGAGCAGGACCGCAAGTCCCGCCACACACACACACATACGCACGCACGCACCCATGGCCTAGCTCTGGGGGTGCTTCCTGCCAGGTTGCACCCCATGGCCAGCTCAGCCTCTGTGCCAACGCCAGGCAGCTGCGGCCGCCATGGCTTGTGGTTACTTCAGCCCCAATCTGGGCTCCTGGTTGCTCAACCCAGCATGTTTTTCCTCTTCTGCTTTTCCCAGGGAGGCTGATTCCTGCTGCATGCAGCCCCCCCTCACCCCCCCGGGGCTCTGCGGGGGTGGGGGTGCACATAGAACACCCCAGGCAGTTTCCACGTCCCTGATTGCTTTTCCCTCCCCGGGGTTGCTAAACAGCCTATGAAGAAAGCCCTTTCTTTTGCCTTTTTATTTTAAGGAAGGAGTGTGACATCTGTCTACAGAGAGGGAGGCTCCGCAGCCAAGGGACCAGCCCCTGCCTGGAGGCGCCGGTTTCCTCCTCAGAGGGGCCAGGAAGCCTAATGACACCTTCAGATGCCTCAGTGAAGACTCACCCAGAGCTCACCTGCTGGGCAGGAGAAAGGTGGGAAAGGAGCCCACCAGGTCAGGGCAGAGGGCAAGCTAAGCAGAGATGTGTTGTCTCATCGGCCTCCCGAATTGGCCTTTGGGAAGCATTTCCTTTCCAATGCTTCTCGGCCTACAGGCTGCAACCCCTTTATGGGGAGGCTGATGGACCCTTTCAGAGGTGTGGCATATCAGACATCCTGCAAATCAGGTGTTTACATCACGATTCATAACAGTAGCAGAATTGCAGTTATAAAGTAGCAATGAGAATGATTTTTATGGTTGGGGGGGTTACCACAACACCAGGAACTGTGCTAAAAGGGACACAGAGTTGGGAGGGTTGAACCCCACTGCCTTAGAGGCTTAAGGAAAGGACCTGGTCGGCTCTCCTTCTAGCTCTAAGTAAAAACAAGGAAATTAGCTGAATGCTGTACCCTGTGAGCTGGAACCTCAGCCGCCTTCCTCAGAACCCAGGCAATGGCCCACAGGCAGCATAACAGCCAAGCAAGACCGAGCTTCAGGGCCCTGGTGTGACTGTGCTTTGGATGAAGGCCGTGCCTCAGGCCTCCAAGGGCCCTGTATCAGCTTCCAGGGAGCAGGCCTGTTCAGGCCAGCCCATGCCTGGCTGTCCCTCCTCCTCTACAGGAACACTGAAACACCCCTGCATGGAAGGAACCTGCAGGGTTTTTCCAAGCCAGAAGAAAAGCCAGGCTGCTCAGACATCTGAAACAAATACCACCTTTCTTGATTCCCCGGGTCTGTGAGGATCTTTATTCTGTAAACATCTGAGAGGGCTGTCTAGGCACAGACGAAAAAACATAACTCACTCTCAGCAGAAACAGCTTGGCCTCCTGGCGCCCAGGCCCTGGCTTATTTTACTACAGATCTGAAGGCTGTGGAGGGCTTGTGGCCAGGGGCCAGCACAACTCTGGTAGTGACCAAGGCTTTATAGACACGAGGGGCTGGTCCTGAAGGTGGGGCACAGCTGTCCCACGTCTGTGTGCTCTGAGAGCACAGGGCCAGCTGGACAAGCCTGCCTCGTCCATCTTGGAGCCTGGGGAACTTGCCCCTGCACAGGTGTGCAGGAACTTTCGAATGTTTTGAAGCTGAATTTCAGCCTGAGATCCCTAGAGCCTAAAGGCCTAATGGCCTAAGGCAGAGACCCACTGGGCATAGGTCTCCGCTGCACACCAGGATTTCAGATCTTCTGCGTATCCCGGAGGAGTGAGTCCTCAGTTTTTGGGTTCTCAAAGGGAGAGTGACCCCCAAAAGTTCCAGAATCAGTATGCCCAGCCTGGTCTCCTGTTATAAATGAAAACGCAAAAGACAAAACTCAGGCGTCACACACCTGGGATCTCAACTCTCGGGCGGTGGAGGAGGCAGTAGGGTCAGGAGTTAAAGGTCATCCCCGATGCATACTGCACTCAAGGCCAACATGGGCCATAGAGGACCCTGTATTTTAATAAACCCAACTTTACCTGGCTTGAGGGGGAAAGGGGGGAAACGGATTGCCTGGCTCCAGTGACAAGACTCGGGAGAGCTGGCAGCCAGCAGGATGGGGTCCGTGAGGTCCAGCCGTGCAAAAGCTAATGTCTCACTCCGAGTCTGGGGCCCTCTGCCCTGCAGTAAGCCCAGACAGCCCCCCTTGCTCCACCTGCAGCAGAAACTGTCGCCCGGCCTCTAGCAGCAGTCCTGGGAGCCTGAGAATCTGTTCAGAGCCTCCGATTGGAGCCAGCCATCCATGTTGAGAGCTGGGATGGCCAGCGGACTTAGGCCAGAGATGAAGTCACCTGCCGATCAGCAGTGAGCAAGCGAAGCATGGTCACAGGAAGGCCAAGTGGTGCTCTGAGAAAAGGCGTTGGGAACAGAGTGGGACACAAAGTGCCCCGTGTGTCCAAGGAAACAAACTCCCAAGGCACATACGTTCAAGGTGGGAGAGGTGCCACACATCTCTAACAACAGCGCTTGGGAGATGAGGCAGAATTGCTATGTGTTTGAGGCCAGCCTGGGCCCCACAGCAAGTACTGTGCAGCTAGTGCTATAAATGACAACTTGTCTTTAAATAAAGGTGGGTGTGTGTGTGTGTGTGTGTGTGTGTGTGTGTGTGTGTGCTCATGCACAGCTGCTATGATTATGACCAGCCCCGACAAGGCCAGCTGTGCTTCAGAGGCGAGCTATGGGAAGCAGCGCCATCTACTGAGGGCTGGACCCTAATCCCATGGGTGTGACCTTGTGTACAAGCAGGATCCCAATGCGATGACTCCAAAAGAAAATGGCCATAATTGTAGTGACAGCTGTCCTTATAAGGTGTCGTTGAGATGTGACAGTCACAAGGCAGACAGGAGAGACTAAAATGAAACACCGGAGGTTGGGCGAGCCTGCTCCACCCGCCTGGACCTCCGACTACACAAGTGTGAGAGGAGAAACCGTCTTCATTTTAACCCCTCACCCCAACCCAAGTCACTGTTAAACAAAGCTCCCAGGAGACACATACACATTGGATTCTGCTGTCTTTCCTAGGGTTCCTTGCTGTGGTAAGACATCCCGACCAGAAGCAGCTGAGGAGGGAGGCTTCATTTATTTCAGTTCACGAGTCTCAGGTTCGCCATCTGGGGCAGCCGGGGCAGGAACTTAAGGGGGAACTGGAGGCCACATTGGCACAGAGGCCATGGGAGGATGCTGCCTCCTGGCTTGCTCCTTAAGATTTGCTCAGCCTGTTACAGCGCCCAGGACCACCTGCCTAGGAGCAGCACCGCCCACAGTGGGCTGGGCCCTCCCTCCCACAACAATCACTAAGAAAATACTCCACAGACTTGCCTATAGGTCGGTCAGGTCGGGGTATTTTCTCCCTTGAGGTTCCCTCTTCCCAGATGCCTCTAGCTTGTTTGTATCAAGCTGACTGACACGAAACTAACCAGCACACTGAGCCTGCCTCTGACTAGATGGTGTAAACCAGGCCCCCCAACATGAGCGCATGGCCAAGCACCCCAACATCCCATCATGGAACTCCTCCACCCACAGTCTACACTCCGCTCTTCGTACTCCAACCTGGGGTTTTCCGAAAGGGCCACAGGGACATTTGAGGAAGTATCAGCCTGAAGGCTGGGAAAGTCCTCTGGGCCTCATGACTCTACTTCCCAGGTGACCCCAATCTAAAATGGCATCCTCCTCCAAACTCCCCAGAAGGTTCATTAAAGGGAAAAAAATTCCATGTTTCCCAGCCCTCCAGCCCACCCAGTCAGCACATGGATGGAAACACTGAGTGGTGTGGTACCCAGAGTCAAGCTATCGGGAGCCACAAGTCTCCACACACAGAACCCAGCATTAAAATCCCCAGGGGCCACACCCTCTCACCACATGTGGTCAACTCCAGACAGCACTCTCTGCCACCAAAACAGTGGCTAGTCTCAGCGACCAGCAGAGAAGCCGATTCCTAGCCATCTCTGACTAAGCCAGCTTCCACGGGTCGTGAGTGTGAGGCCCATGCTGTGAACTTCAGGCTATTCTTTAAGGGTGAACAGAGCCAGACTCTAAAGACGACAGATCAGGGATTGCCCTGCCCGGACTTTCTTGTCTATTTGACAACCAGCATTTAGAAGCCATCCCCTTCTATACTATACTTCCTACCCGCTAGGGTCGGAGTAAGAAGCCTGTGACGTAATTGGTAGCATGGATAGAAGGAAGCACGGACATCTTACAGAGTGGAAGTATCCTCATGAAGGACCAGACGCGTAGCCCATGCAGGGGGAAGATGGTGATGGTCATAGACACACCCATGGTAACAGTCATTGATGATGATACGACAAATTCAAGTGATTGCAATGATAGAAATGGTGACGATGGTGGTGGTGGTAGTTATGATGTCATAAACCAAACTATGGTGGTGCTGATAATGGCGGTGATGATTCTGATGATGATTTGGTATTGATAATAATAGTGTTTGAAGTGGTGGTGATGAAAACAAAACTGAGAACTCCCACTCTAGAGTGTGGGCTCCTCAGAGGGATCTGTACACCACATACTCTATCCTCTTATGTGCATAGTGCCTTGCACATAGTAGGTGCTCAAAAATGCGTTACGGCTGGATTACTCTGCTCTTTGAGTTAGTAAAGCAGAAGAGTTCGCACACAAGCCAGCCCCCGTGCCTTTGAAGCAGGATGGTTTTATCTGTGAAGTTGACCTTTCCTTCCATCCTGTGGGACAGCCATAACAAGCTGGTGATATCAGGTCGTAGCCACACCCATGTGGTGCCTCCAAACTCAGTGAAAACGATGCTCTCGAGAAAAGATGCTACCTGTACCTATAGCTCTATGCGCACACAAGCACAGACTGCTTATATCTATAGCTTTGGGACACACCACACACACACACACACACACACACACACACACACACACACACACACACAATGACATCTTACTCTAAGCTCTAAGCTCTTCAGGCCCCTGCCACACATGCCCAGAAGTCTACAGAAAGTGAGGCCAGGAGCACACATACAGGCTATTTAGCCACTGTGGAGAAAACACTTCCCTCTCTGGTCCTGCTGGCCTGTGTGTGAGGACAGGTGAAGGCAAGGTCTTTGGAGGAGGGATCTTCTCAGCTAGCTGGTAGGTAACTCCATGTTCTGAGTAGACCTGAAGTGAGACCACACCTCAGCAACTCTGTTCAGAGCCAAAGGGTGTCAAGACAAGATGGAAACTTCTGACCCAGGCCTTGCTCTTCACCCCAAGCCCCATGTTTCCCATCTGCACACCAGCCAGCCTCCCTGAGTTTCCATTTCCTCGTTCCTCAGGGCTGTTTGCAGCAGACAGAGGCGGAAACAGCTGGGTCGGATGACAACATGTGGTCAGAGGTAGGCTGAAATGTCTAAGGCAGCGGGCAATGCTTATCTGTGAGCTGGGGATGAGGTCCCACCCTCTCCTGGTCGGAGTTGTAGCACGCTTCAGGAAATGAACACGGGGAGACCAGCAGTCCCGCTTCCCCAGTGTGTGGGATAGGTCTGTGGCCCTGCGGATGGAGACGCCTGTGTCACTTCCTTGGGGACAGCTCTGGGTCATCTATGGAAGTAGTTATTTCTACCTGAAATCTACAGCAGTATTGTGGAGGAGGATACACAACTCCCATGGACTGCCCAGTCTAACAGATTATCCACATCTTACAGACTGTCCACGTCTCACGGACTGTCCACGTCTCACAGACGTGTCCAGTGAGAGCACGCAGCCAGCATGGCCAGGCCTGGGAACCTGAGCTTGTCCTCCAAGACCCACACGCTAGAAGGAGAGAGCCAACTTTCACGAACCGTTCTGGGACCTCCACACAGGAGTTGTGGGTATACATACACTAACACAATTAAATAAATATAATTTAAAATGGTTTAAAGTGTTAAGAACTTGAAACCATTTTAAATTATAAAACCATCCTAAACTTAATTTTTTTTTTTTTAATTTCTAAGCAAGGTCTGATAGCTCAGACCTCTGCATACCCGTGGTTTGTGAAGGCGGGGTACAGGGGAGCTGGAGAGCCACAGAGTCCTTGCGCCCCCTGCTGTTCACTCGGGATGTGACTGCCAGTTTCCCTTGTGTCTGATTTATCCTGCTGCTGAGAAATTACCTAAAGAAGCAAGCTCAAGAAAGAGTTGATTTGGGTTCATAATTCCTGGCAGAGAAGTCAACCTTCACGGCAAGAGCATGAGGCAGAGGGTGACACAGCATGCGCAGTCAGGAACAAATGGTGACCGCTGCTGTCAGCTCTGTCCTCCCTTTATTCCATCCAGGCCCCCAGCCTAGGGAATGGTGCTGCCCGCTTTTTGATTTTTTTTGTTTTTTTGTTTTTTTGTTTTTGTTTTTTGTTTTTTTTTTTTTGAGACAGGGTTTCTCTGTGTAGCCCTGGCTATCCTGGAACTCACGTTGTAGACCAGGCTGGCCTCGAACTCAGAAATCCGCCTGCCTCTGCCTCCCAAGTGCTGGGATTAAAGGCGTGCACCACCACTGTGCTGCCCACTTTTAAGATGAGGCTTTGCACTCAGTTGACCCTGTCAAGATGATCCCTTGTAGCTGTACTCAGAAGCTTTCTTCTAGCTGGTTCTGGATAACATAGAGCTACTGATATAACCCTACACACCAGATTACAGACCAGCAGCTGGATCCTACAGGAGCTACTTGCTAGGTGGAGGCAACCTCTGCACCCCTTCCCTTTCTGCCTGTTCAAAGGTTGGGGCTCCCCACTAGGTAGGGTGGTGACCCCCAACCTTGCCTAATTTCCAGGAAAACCACCAGGCTTGTTAATGTCAGTTTGCTCCCTCAGACCATGCTCAGCACCTCGGGTGGAGAGGCCGTTTCCCCAGGGGACCCATAGGAGTGAGTGTGTAGGAACTTAGGTCACTGGGGAACGTGACAGCCCACAGCACCCAGACTAACCACCTTTGAGCTCTTATCACTGGTTGCCAGACAGTCCTACTGCCACCTGCACATGACAGCAGTGCACTCCACTCAGAGTCCGGTGTCCCGTGGCTCCTGAGGCTCTGGTGACCATCCCTTCCGTTCCACCAGGAAGCACAGGGGTTCAGGGGCCTGCCAGGCGTCCTGCGTGTTTGCGAAGTTTACTCTCCCAGTATCGCCTGGGGACCCCGTGGGTGTCAGCAAATCCTCACGCAGCACTCATCACGACCCTGGTCTGAACTGACTGGTTAATGACCACACTGTGACACTTCAGTGCTATGGGAAGGCTTGGGGTAGCCTCTGCTCCAAACCCTCCATTTTGGAGAGTGCAAGCAGCCAGTGACCAATGGGCTGCCACCACACCCAGTGACTATCAATCATTGGATTTTTTTTTTCTTTTTTTGTTTTTTTTCAAGACAAGGTTTCTCTGTGTAGCCCTGGCTGTCCTGGAACTAACTCTGTAGACCAGGCTGGCCTCGAATTCAGAAACCCGCCTGCCTCTGCCTCCCAAGTGCTGGAATTACAGGCGTGTGTCACCACCGCCCAGCTAGATTTTTTTTCTTTTATTCCTTTTTATTTTTAAATGTATGTGAATATACACTGTCACTCTCTTCAGACACACAAGAAGAGGGCATCAGATCCCATTACAGATGGTTGTGAGCCACTGTGCGGTTGCTGGGAATTGAACTCAGGACCTCCGCAAGAGCAGTCAGTGCTCTTAACCGCTGAGCCATCTCTCCAGGCCAACCATCGGATTCTTAAAGGGACACTCCTCCTCCAGGGTGAGGATACCTGCTTCCTGTACTCATCCCCAGGTCTCCCCTGGTTCAGACCAACCTGACACTGGCGTTCTCGGAAAGACGTAAAATCCAGAACATCCATCCCAAAGCAGGGAGCCAGCCACAGCCTGTACTAGCTCAGCAGGCAGCGGAGGGAGACTTAGGTATTTGGGTTTGGCTGCTTTCAGTGCTGACTTAGGGGGAAGGGAGGCAAAAGAACAAAAGGATGAAGTCATTTTGGTACCTACGTGCAGGCACTGTACCAGGTGCTCCAACAAGACCAACATGGGAGGCGTCTGACATGGGCTCCACACCTCTCAGTCTTGGCTCAGAATTGCGGATGTTCCAACTCTACACCGATTACACTGACTGTTTCGGTCTCTGAGCGCCCTCTGCTGCCCAGAGCTGAGAATACAGTGCCTGGAAATAGCTGTGGTGGAGCCAAACTCCGGGAGCCACTGAGCTGCCTGGAAGCAGAGGACAACCCTTCTAAAAGGCATCTTGAGGCCTTTTCCTGGGCCAGAGCTGCCGTCTCAGGGATGACAAAGAACATAAGCATGAACCCTCGAGGTGGCTCCTAGGGAAAAGACTCCCATTGCCAAGCCCGATGACCTGAATTTGACCCCCAGGGTAGGAGAGAACTGATACCCACAAGTCGCCTTCTGACCACTACACAACAGCAGAGCACCCACACCCACACGTACAAAATACATACTAAACAAATAATACTTAAGATTTGTTTTTGTTTGTTTGTTTAACAGTGTCTCTATATAATCTTTAAACTATGTAAACCAGCCTGCCCTCAAAAACCTACCTCTCTTGGGTACTGGGATTGAAAGCAGGAAGCCGGCACGCCTATAATCCCAGCACTCTGGGAGGCAGAGGCAGAGGCAGAGGCAGGCGGATTTCTGAGTCGAGGCCAGCCTGGTCTACAGAGTGAGTTCCAGGACAGCCAGAGCGATACAGAGAAACCCTGTCTTGGAAAAAAAACAAAAAAAAAAGGAATTCCATGATCTGATCTGAGTCTTTTGGGGGGGCCTGAAAAGGGGAAATCATTTGAAATGTAAATAAAAAATATATCGAATAAAAAAAAAATAAAAACCACCCAAAAAAAAAAGACAAGAAAAAGAAAAAAAAAGCAGGACCCACCACACTGCTAAGATTGTTTAGGGCCAGATGTGGTACACACGCCTTTGATCCCAGAACTCTGGAGGTGGAGGCAGGTGGAGGCTCTGAAATCATTCTTTTTCAAAGAACAAGCACAAAGCCTGGAGCTGCAGCTTAGTGGCCTGACGCTTGAGGCAGTGTGTGAGGCCCCAGGTTCAAGCCCTGCCCTGCCCTGCCCTGCCCGGGCCCCCAAAGGGGCGGGGACATTTGCAGTTGTTGAGAGCCTTCAACAACTGCAAATGGAGAATGGTGTGGGATCCAGGACCCCCTCACTCAGACCTCAGGAAGCCTCGCAAGAGGTCCAAGGTGACTCCCCACCAGCCCAGGCAGAAGTGGCCGCTTCTCAAATGCCGGTGACAATGTAAGCAGCGACCAGTTGGAAAGCAAAGAATATAAAAGTGCAATGTGACCAGAAACAAAGATGCCACACCCTGATGCACAGGAATGCTCAGAGAAGAGGCAGGTGAGTAGCCAAAGGCCCACCCTTGGCCAATAGATAAACAGCATTCGGCCTGTGCGGATGAAATACACTGCAGTAAAACTGAGTGTGGTAGAGTTGGGCGTAGTGGTGCATGCCGGGATCCTAACACTTGGGCCACTAATATCAGAGGATTGCCATGCGTCCCAGGCCAGCATAACATAAAACTATCTTGGAAAAATAAATGACATTTCGCAGCAGCTTCTGCGGGATGAGGGTGGCGCTCAGGTGGTACCTGGGGCTCCCACAGCCTACAGTTGCCTGGGTGGAAGCAATGCCCCCAGGGTAGCGAACAGGTTCAGTTTAGGTCCACAAGCGAAGGGACGGTCCACGCCTTCCGGTGGCTCTGACAGGAGCTGCCAGCCTGGGGAGGGATGGGGTGAAGCCTCTTCATGGTGAAGGCAGAAGGTCCAAGCGACGTAGGAGGAAAACCTGAGCGAGCCATCAGCCTTAAGCACCAGTCCCAGAGGGGAATGACACTTCAACACTACGACTTAAGTCCTCCGTTGGAAACCACAACCACCACTGGGACTTGAATTTATGTAACAAAAAATACAAAAGAAAGTGCAGTCAAAACACTAGCATCAAGCACACAAGTTTCAGTGGAAAACCATGACCCATCTCCTCCACAAGCCACTAATCCTACAGTAAGGCTCCCAGTAAAAACCTGGAAGCAGGGAATGGTGGCACACACCTTAGATGTCAGCACTCAGGAGGACAACCAGGACCACATAGAGAAACCTGTTGCAAAAAAAAAAAAAAAAAAAAAAAAACCAAACCAAACAAACAAAAAGAATGATTATATATATATGTCCAAACAACTAAAGATATTAATGTGCTGGGGGGGGGGGGACACGACATAAGGATGTCAACTCAAAACTGTCAATGAGAACAATCCAAAGGCTAGAATTGCTAAACCCCAATTAAAATGATGTTGAATATGAAAATCTCAAAAAGCCAGATTTTCCTAGACCATCATGGAGAAACTCCAGCGGGACCATGGCTCAGGGTCAGGCAGAAAGCCTGGCCCTGCTCAAGACTCCTCGCACCCTTTGTCACAGCTAGGTCTCTCTGGGCACCCCTCTCAGCAGTGCCTGTTCCTGCCACCTGTCCAAGCACTGGGACCTCTTCCCTTCCAGACAGGGTCTCTGGTGCTTACACGGGACAAGGCAGTAGTGTCTCCCAAGGGCCTGCCAGGGCCAGGCCGGCATTCACGAACCCGCTGCCCACCAGGCTCCAGCTGACGCCAGCTTATAGCAGAGGATGGAACACGGGGCCTGAAGCACGCTGGGCAGCCATCCCTCTACCGGCCACACCCCAGCTGTCACTACAATTTGGTTTTGTCAGGGTCTCCGTAGCCCTGGTTGGTCTAGAACTCACTGTCAGCCAGACTGTCCTCAAACTTACTGTACGAATTCTGCCTCTACTTCTGCCTTCTGGACTATGTCACCATGCCTGGCCTGCTTGCACAGCCCGGTGGTTGGTTACCTCTATTCAAGGGTAACAATCTCAGGAAATAGCCTCAGAAGCAGCTCACAGCAATTTCTGTAGACTACCACATAGGCTAGCCTAACAGGATTGTAAGACCATGTAAAAATGTCACAACCTACAATCTCTCAGACCACCATAGTAGTCAGTGTAGGTTTTTTGCTTTTGTTTTGTTTGCTTGTTTTTTTTTCTTTCTAAAGATTTATTTATTATATGTGAGTACACTGTAGCTGTCTTTAGACACACCAGAAGAGGGCGTCAGATCTCATTACAGATGGTTGTGAGCCACCATGTGGTTACTGGGATTTGAACTCAAGACCTTCGGAAGAGTAGTCAGTGCTCTTAACCGCTGAGCCATCTCTCCAGCCCGTTTGCTTGTTTTTCAAGAAAGTTTCCTTGTATAGCCCTGGCTGTCCCAGAACTCAAGAAATCTGCCTGCCTTCCCCCCCCCCCACCCCTACCCCCAGGTGCTGGGAGTCACCACTGCCTGACAGGTTCAGTTTTTATATACTCTCTTCGTCAACAAGTTAAAATGCAAGTCCCCTACTCAAAATATATTTACGCATCACAGTGGGTAGAAACGCTTGTCACACAGCCTGGTAACCTGAACTTGACCACATCAAAATGGAGGGCAAACACCAACTCCGAAGTTGTTCTGTTCCCCACACATGCACCCTGACACACCACACACAGTAATAATGCAACTAGCAGAAACCTTAAAACCCTCCTCACTTCCACTGTGAGAGAAACCTAGCATCTCAGCAGACAGGTGGCCGCCAAAGAAGGAACCACATAGACATCACGTAAACTGGTCATTTATTAACATGGACCATTGGACACAGCAGCTTCCAGCATGCTGAGGGAGGGAGCGAGGGAGGGAGGGAGCCGGCAGGCAGCAGGCTCTCACTTCTTCCACTCATTCTTGTCGTAGTCCCACTTGGCGGAGAAGCCCTGGACGGGGTTGGCCTTCATGTCCAGCAGGCGCTTGGTCTGCATGGACACCCAGTCACGATCAAAGGTATGAGGGATGGGGCCATACACTGTGGTACAGAACAACTCTGTGAGGAAGGCTGCCTGCTGGGATGACACAGCCCAAGACTTCCACGGCTCAGGCTCTCCCCACCCATAAGCAAAGCCACCTGCCCCCACCCCTCTCACACAGGCTGTGACCCAGGGCACTAGGAACTCCCATCTCAGAACCCTCCTTGCTTGTGAAAGGTCAGGGAGTCCTACATATTAAGTTGTCAGTGGCAGACTCCACGGGGCAGCCCAGCACACAGCTAGGGATGCCACTCAGAGGGCTGGCATGTTAGTAATCTGCAGCCACACTCAGGAGGAGAGGCAACATGATCTAGAGAGAGTGCAAGTCAGAGAGCAGACAAATACAACAGTGTCCAAACACTATGCTCCACATGCTCAGAACAGCCATGCAGCCAGCAGGTCAGCCATGCAGCAGATGGGTTTCCTAGCTCACACTATGCAGTCCTCTGTGGACATGAGGTCTAATTAAGCAGACCCAGGGCTACAGAACTCTGTATGCTGCACAAAGAAACCTATCTTGCTCTGCCGCAAGGACAGCTAGCCAAAAAGGCAAGCTCTAGCTCATAACTGTTTCCGTGATTACAGTGTCTCTATCCATCCTGGGCTGGAGGCCACCTGAGACCCCAACAGTACCAAGAGCTACAGCCGCCCAGGGCCTCTCCTCACCCTCTCCACTTACCAAAGCTCTTCTCCCAAATCAGAACCAGCGCAGTGAAGCCGATGAAGAACATGGCCAAGCCCACAACTGTCTTCCACTCATTGGTGCCTCTGTTCATCTCCGCGAAGCTCTCGTTAAACTGGATGCGGTACACTGAACAAAACGTATGCAGAGTAAAGAACACGTAGAGGGCTCAGCCCCACTCCCTGAAGAAACCCATCCCAGGGACAGCACAGGCTAGGCCTGAACATACGACTGTGCACAGATCTGCGCTCACACACCAGCACAAATGGAGCTGTGAGCAAAGCTCTCAGTCATGAGGTCACGTGACTGTGAGGTCACACGGCTCTCCTACACTACTTTCACAGCTCACAGTATTTAGCTCATCTTTCTGCAAAGCTACACCCATTGTGTGTACCTAAACGCCTTCATCTCATCTCCTCAAGCTGCTCCTCCACGCTCTGTTCCTTGGTCACAGCTAAGCCAGCCTGGAGATCTGCTCTAGCACAGTCCCCCCACACACACACCACTCAGTCTTTGCGCACTCCCTCTGATACCCACACTGGACTTTCTCGTCCCTGGAAAGGCTGCTCCAGTCGGCCTTCTCCTTCTCCTTCAGGGCCTTCTGGCTGGCAGACAGCATCTTGACATGGGCCACATCAGGCAAGGGGTAGTCACGCCGGTCAACGTAGGCAGGGAAAGCATAGTCTTCACTCTTCACAACGCTCCCTAAAACATGGGATAAGTCTGAAAACCCTGCGGATGGGAGGCTAGGCAGAGGGGCGCTAACAGGTCAGTGGTTAAAAGAAAGTCTGACCTACCCACACCCTAGGACTTAGCATCACCAGATGCAGGACCTGGGCTGAGGGCTATTTGTTGGGTAGTAACTGGACTGAATGAAGACCCAGCCACAGGGTCTCAAACTCAGAACATAAAACTCAAAAAGTGAAAAGCGGCTGTTGCAGAGTCCTGGTAGGTCACACGGCCTCATACACTGAGCCACCTCTCCTTAATAAGTTTATTAAGGACTTACCAAGTACCTGCTGCTCACTAAGGCTAACTCTGGACATACATGGATGGGACTGTCAGGGAACAAATAAACATCTCTACCCCCATGGGCTCACACTCTGTGAGAAACGAGCAAGACATAACCCGCAGGAATGCGCATGTCGGGAAGCAGAAGGTGGCCCTCGAGACTCCAAGGGAAGAATGCTGTGCTCAACAGGCAGACCCACGGCAGGTCCGTTCTGCTTTCCTTCCATTTAAACACTCAGTCAAGTCAGCCCAAAGTGAGCCACTCCACTGCACCATCACAATGAGCATGCACCTGCGCACCCCGCAGGACTCATCAGGACAAAGCTCAGGCCACAAGAAACCTAGCTGGAGGGGTGGGTGGGAGGAGAGGGGAAGAGAAGGGGGCTTACGGGACTTTCGGGGAGTGGGGGGCTAGAAAAGGGGAAATCATTTGAAATGTAAATAAATTATATCGAATAAAAAAGAAAAAAAAGAAAGAAAAAAGAAACCTAGCTGGATTGCACACCCCAGGCTTTCCTGATGCTGAAAGCTCTCACCCGCCCCAGCTGTCCAGGTCACACTGGTACAGTAGACAAAGCCTTGAGCTTTGTCTGTGGTCGGTCCACGTTTACGTTGGTGTACAAACGACCAGCAAATCTCTATCTTCTGTCCAATCTCATCCCGACAGAATCATAACCAAAGCAGTCAGAAGTACTCTCCCATTTTAACTCTTAGCATCCCATCAAGCTGGACATGATAGCATACGCCAAACCCAAGCACTTGGCAGGCTGAAGCAGGAAGATCTCAAGTTCGAGACCTGACTGAACAATCACAGAAACGCTGTCCTAAAACTGAGAGACAATGATCAGAAAAAAATGGCAGCTACTGAACATTCTTGCCAAGTTCAACATACATACATACATACATACACATACATACACACACACACACACACACCCTAAACCCTCTTTCTCTAGGCTTAAAAGACTTGGACTGCAGGCTATTGAAATAGATGTAAATTAGGGTGAGAATGTTCCAGAATCAATCAGCTATGATGATAATGGCACATACCAGCAACTACACTAAAATAAGGAGAAGTGGCTTCAGTGACCCAGTGTATTGTGTGAATTACAGCTCAGCTATCAGACTGCCATAAACTCTCATGGTCTCAGAACACGATAGCCATAAAATGCTATATTCTAGATCAAGAGTGGTTAAGTTATTTTCTAGGTACACTTCAGAGCTATGTGCCTGTCCCAGAGATCAGAGGAAAGCAAAGGCCAAACACTCCTCTTTTAAAAGAACAAGTGTGCAGAGCCCACAGTCGGTTTCCTCTGCAGCCACCTGTGCATGACAGGCTCCACCATGCCCAACTATTACAAGTGTGGCAGGGAGGTGACCTCACCTGAGTGAGTGGCAAGGATGGGCATCATCCCCACGTGAAGCATGAGATACATGGAAAGATACCATCGGCTGAGGGCCACGCCTAGTGCGAAGACAAGTCCCAAGCAACCATCCCTGCTCCTCAGCCCTGTTTGGGCCTAAGGGATGGGAGTGAGGGGAACTGGCAGCCTTACTTCCAAGGAGACCCAGGTTGTAGAAACCTTCCCTACCTACCCAGGCCTCAGACATCAGAGGTTCTCAGTCACCCTTCAAGCCTGAATCTTTAGGGGGGAAACTACAAAATAACAGAAGGGCAAAAAAAGCAAAAACTCTGCAATCCAAAGATCATTTCTGCTCTCACCCAAGGTGAGCGAGCACTGCCGACTTGTCAGACACTCAGATCCTTTCTCAGACAAGTCACACCATGAATACCTTAACTGACAGCAGGGCCCCAGTGGAGTCCCCAAGTGCCCTAAGATACCCACGAAGGACAATAAGGAGACTGCAGCTCCTTGTCCAGTGGCCAGACTACTAAAAAAAAAAAAGACAGCCACACCAAACAAGAACTGGTCTGGTCGCAGATGTCTGTGCTTGGAGATGGAATGTGTCTCTTCATGCTGGTTATAGCAGAGGGACCTCCCTTACCCAACACCCTTGACAACATTAGCCTGCACCTATGGTGTCCCCAGTGAAAGCACAGGACACAGCACCATCACTGCTGTAGGACACATCCCTGACCACCAGCGTGGAGGCGCTGCAGGGAAAAGGCACGATGCTGTCTGGGCCTCTAGATGGACACACCTTCTTCTCCAAACGTCTCGTCTACAGTCCAAGCCTCACACCTCACACCTTCAGCAGCAAAACCCTTCTAGAAGCCTTCCTGAGTACCAGCCAGACTAAACCATCCACCTCTGGGGCTGTCTACCATTACCTTGACGTAGCCAGCCCACTCTGTATTACAAACTCTCTGTGGAAGGTCCACCTCACACATTCTCTTATTCTTGGTGCCTAACACCGGTTCGAAGAACAAGCCTCATAAATGCCAAGCTAAAGTGGCGGGCCATACACCAGGCTCAGAACCAAAACCTGTCTGTGCACTTCAGCTGCGAAGGCAGATCCTTAAGACACCAGCGGCTGGTGCATGAAGTGAAACCCACACAGTTCTGACTCAAGCCCACCAACCTCCCTTTGCTTCCATTGCTTCCAGGGTGGGAACAGAAGGGAGCTTAATACGTTTATGGAGTTTGGGGGAAGGAAAAGATTAAAGTAAAATATGGAGAATTCAAGGACAGCCTGGTCTACAGAGTGAGTTCCAGGATAGCCAGGGCTACACAGAGACAGACAGAAGGGACAGAACTTTACAGGTATGGCACTGCGCCTTTAGCCACAGCATTCAGGAGGCAGAGTCAGGAACCCTGTGAGTTCAAAGCCAGTCAGAGCTACACAGTGAGACTGGAAAGGAGGAAGGGGGGAAGGGAAAGAAGAAGGGAGAGAAAAATATAATAAAGCAAGCAAAAACCCAGATTAATCAGATTTATCCATGCTTCTTCAAGCAGACAAAGGCCCTGTTCAAATTCTCATCTCTCACCTAAACTCCTGCAAGGTCAAGCTACCAAGCATCTTTGCTAAAATCCCAGCACAGGATCTTAGACACAGGGGCAAAACAACACTGAGTTAGCCTATTCAAAAGTAAAAGTCCTTAGCCAGCCATGGTGGTGCACATCTTTAATCCCAGAACATGAGAGGCAGAGGTAGGTTAAGTCTCTGAGATCCAAGGCGGCTAGAGCTACACAGAGAAACCCTGTCATGAGAAACCAGAGAGAAAAAAGGAAAGGGAAGGAAAAGAAGCAATAGTCCCACTTACCATGTGCTCGAAGGCACACTGAAGTAGAAATGGCTCTCTTGCCAATTAGGCTAAGTGCCCTGGTAGCCAACATTCTGAAAAACAAAAATGTATATCTCTAACAATGAGAAAACACCTTTTAGCAGAAGTCTTTTTTTTTTTTTTTTTTTTTGCCACAGAACATTAAGGAAGTAAATGCATCTTATTCCCCCAACGTTAAATGCTTTTTTGTTAGAATTTCATCAGTTTTAAGGCACGGGCTGGCCAGAAAGCTTCCACTGTTACCTTCCTCTACCTCACAAGAGCTGGCATTACAGGCCAGAAGCATGCACCCAGGATCCGGTTATTACTGACGCGAAAGCATCAAGTAGCTAGCACAGGATGAGCTTCCTGATATCAAACCATGGGCTGTAATATACATGGCTTTGATCAATTACTAAAAAAATCCAGCTTCTTAAAAATTAACTAGAAAAACGAAATGACTGAAACCGCCAGAACTCGGTATAGCTGTTCCTCGCTGTGGCGATGGTAGTACACCGCCTGCGACTGGGTTTTATTTTAAAAATCGACTTGCGCAGGGACTGTGAAGGGCAAGCGGAGGAGGCCGCCTAGGTCCTGGCCCTGGCCCACTTCCCGTCCCCGCGTCCCGCAGGGCGACCTGGATGACCCTGTCACCCGCCCCAGCGACCCGAGCTCCACGTCTCACTTTAGCACAACCCCTTGGATTCGCTCCCTGAGAGAGAACGTCTGAGCACGGGAAAAAAAAAAAAAATACAACGCCCGGGGCGGCAGAAACCGTAGCGTGACGTCAGGACTCAGTTCGCTGTCCCTCGGGCCTGGCGAGGCGGGAACGCCCGATGCGAAGCAGGCCGGAGCCGAACGGCAAGCGGGACACAAGGCAACAGACCCGCCCGGGAAGCGGGCGCCCCAAGGTCACGGAGCTGCTCAAGTCCCGGGTCCGGGGGCGCCTCATAGGCACCGCTCCCGCCCCGACGTTCCAGGTCCTCGGCCCCCGGCCATGCCGCCCTCACCCGCTGTCAAAGGCCGTCACCTGCCACTGCTGCCCAGGCGACCGCCGCGACCGCCCTCTACAACCCGGGTTCTCGCGACCGGAAGAGCGGGGCCCGCACCGGAAGAGCAAGAGTGTGTCGCAAAGCATCGCGGGAACCGAGGAAGCCCCGCCCACACCGGTCAGATTCAACTGTCGCGAAAGGCCGGGCGGGCCGCGCTGCTTTCTGGCAGACGCCTGCGACTACGCTTTCCGGCGGGAGCTTGTGTTAGCAGCGTGCAGCAGGGTCGCGTTTGGACCGTGGTGCGTTGGTCGCGACGCGGCCAGCTAGGCTCAGCATGCCCGGCGTGAAGCTCACCACCCAGGCCTACTGCAAGATGGTGCTACACGGCGCCAAGTACCCTCACTGCGCCGTCAACGGGCTTCTGGTGGCAGAGAGGCAGAGGCCGCGCAAGGAGCATCCCCCGGGCGCGGGCAGCCACACTCTCTTCGTGGACTGCATCCCGCTCTTCCACGGCACGCTGGCTCTGACGCCCATGCTGGAGGTGGCGCTCACCCTAGTAAGCTCGGGGCCACGCCGGGGTTCTGGGCTGGGCGAAGTCAGGCGCCCATGGAGGTAGGAGCGTCTGCCCCCGGGTAGGCAACGCAGCGAGCTCTCGAGGTTTTGTAGAATTAACCAAGAAACTGAGTGTGGTGTACATTCTTCAGACCAGCACTCGGGATAGCGAGGCAGGCGGATCTCTTAGGAGTTCGAGGCCAGCCTGGTCTACATAGACCTGGGATGGGTGACGTTTAAAGTTTAAACTTAATGTGCTTGTGAGACCACGAAGAACAAAAAAGAATACCTGTAGCATGTAAACCTCTAGCTTTATAGGCTGTATTTTGTCGGCCCACTTGCTTTTTTCCCCCAAACTGTTGTAAAACTTGCTGTATTAGCATAATGCCGAATGCTGTTTCTGCTTTTGTTACCAAACTCGCTTTCTCTGCTCAAGAGACAATTGCAAAACCCAGAATTATAACTCTGCGATTTGCATCTATAAAGCCCTGGACTGATGCGGCCAGGTGCTTGGAAGCGCTCTCAGGTGCAGCCCTGACGCACCTGAGATACAAATCGGACCCATAACAACCCTGTCTGCATACAGCTTCATTTACTTCTCAGAGTGAGCTCTGTGGAGAAAACCCGAGCTGGCAGGAGAGGAAATGCCAATCCTGTCTCCCCTCCCCCATTAAAATGACGCCGTTGAATTAAACTTGCTTTGAATGTAGCCCCCTGCTAGCCTGGGACTCCCAACACTTCCTGCTCTAGACTCCTGTGTGTAGCCGCCCGCGGCCACATGTGAACCGGATCCCTGGAAGAGAATTCTGGGGATAAACGGGAAGGGGACGAAAGAGAGATGAGTCAAGACGACAGTTGCCGATAGAGACTGACTTTACTATTATTTAGCCAAAATATATAGTCTTTAGAAAACAACCCTGCCCCCCCTCCCCCACATCAAGGAGCCTTGGCTCCACTTCTCAGCGGGTCGCCTGCTTCAAGTCTAGCGGTTCTCTGCTGGCCTCCAGGTGAGACTGCCCTGAGGCAGCCTTGGTGAAAGGTGAAAGTGCCTTATTGTTCCCAAGGTGCAAGGGCCTGAGATAACACCAGCGGGAGGCTGGGGGTTGCCAGCCAGCTCAATGCTGTGGGGGAAGGGACACCTGAGGACTGGGGTTACAGAGACTAGCATAGCTTGACATCTGTTTCATTTTGTTTTGCGGGGAACTGGGTTTCACTTTTGTGGGCTTGGAGGGTTTGGAACTCTTCAGTAGACCAGGCTGGCCTCCTACACACTGATCACCCTGCCTCCTACTCCTGAGGTTAGAACTAAAGGCGTGCACCACTACCACGCCTTGCTCAACCTTTACTTTTAATTTACATTAAAACACCAAAGGAAATGTCCGGCTGACTACAAGTGCCTTCAGGCAAATTGGCAGTTTTATACTGGGCACGTAAGAGTTATAGTATGGGTTTTTTGTTTGTTTGTTTGTTTTTAAGATTCTTTCTGAGTGGGAGGAAGATTTGTGAGTGATAATTCCTGAAGAAGTGTGCTTTTAGTGCCTGGAGTATCTTGAGGATTCCTGTGCGCGTTTCTGGCTACTGTCTTAATTGTTATGTTAGCAAGGGAGTTGCACCTGGCTGCTTCCGGAGGTTTCCACCTGCCTGGGCCTGGCCTCCTGAGTGTGGGTTGAACCCAGGGCTCAGTTAGACGTGCATTTGTAGTGGTCTGACAAGCTCTATGCTGAAGAGTGCAAGCACCAGCTGATGAAGGGGCTGGAGAGATGGCTCGGTGGTTGTAGAGGACCAGTCCTAACTAGGTCGGGCACCTACAACCGCCAGTCACTCCGTCTTGGCTCCCTCTGTGGGCACTGCATTCATATGCCCATACCCACTTGTGGACCCTGAATTAAGACAAGGACCAGGTGAAGTAGCCTTTAAGTTCTTAAAGGTCAAGGCCAGCCTGTTCCACACTGCTATATAATGACACCCCCTGTCTTGGAAAACAAAACAAGGTTAAAAAAGTTTTGTTTTACCTTTAAAAAAGTTGGCTCCTCAAAACTGGAGGGTTTGGAGGTTTGGATGGTCAGGGCATTCAAGGATGGGGCCAGCTCAGCACCCGAGCCCATGTGACCTGCCTCAGGGACTTCGAGTCTGAGACAGTGACTGTTGACTGTCTCTGACTCTGTATACCAGATGCTGTGACCACTCTTCCAATGCTGTCTCCTCTGTGTCCCTCTACCAGAGGTAAACACTGAGTTCCCAGCACATAATAGTTCTCAGGCCTGGCTTCTATTGTGATGAATTCCAGTGCCTGTGAACTGTTTCCCTCAGGCTCTTGTTGAATCTATCCTGCACCACCAGCCAGCCTCTGCAGCAGGTTGCAGACTCCACTTGAAGGACCAGGGTCTAGCGGTACCTCTCCAGACAATGCATCTGTCCCCAAGATGTGACCCCGCTGCTCCCCGTCTCTGCTCATACTTCCTTCCCCTCCACTTGGTCTCTTCCCAGACACATAGTTCCTAGTCCTGTTCCCTCCTGCACTCCCCGTTGGCTGTCTAACCAGTCCCCATGGCACCTGAGTTTCTTCAGTTTGTACGGTTTACTTGGTAACCTTGCATTCTGAAGGCCAGGAGCGGTCTCTGGGTCTGGAGCCTGCAGCTGTCAAAATACAGGCTATAGAAGTTTTAACAGCAGCAGGCAGAGCCCATGCAATGACTTCAGTGAGGCCCCATCCTGGTGGCTCCCCTTCTGAGGAGCTCTCACTGGAATGATTGTTGCTGTGTGCTCTGCCACAGGGCAGCGTGAGACTCCTTTGAAGGGATTTCTATTATCATTTTCCATTAGTCAGAAATCCTTGCATTTCCGGGTGCTTTTCATCTGTTTAAGTACTTATGCCTATTATTTATCCTCAAGCCCTTTGACGTAGGCAGTGAAGGAATTACTCCTAATAGCAAAAACCCACAAAAAGGTTGGTAGGAAAATTAGCATAACCCTGTTTCTCTAAGCTCTTTGTCCCCCCTGCTTTGGCTTCTGATGCACTAACGGCTGTCTGCATTCTGCTGAGATGCCTTTCGTACCATGATGTGGTTTCAGTCCCGTGTTCTTTCTGCTGTCTCCACTCTCTCCCCACAGCTGCAGTCCCTCGGTGTGCAGCCCCTTCCCCCCCAGCTTCTCTTCCGAGGAGAAGTCAGTTGGCCTGAGAAGTAGCTCAGTGAAATCCTAAGGCCAAGGCCTGCTTCTTGCTGCAGACAGGTTTGACCAGGTTACCCCCCACACACACACACTCGATGGTCATGCAGGTCAGGCATGGTGTGGCTTTCGCTGTGCCGGGGCTCTGGTTATTATGGGGTCAGTTGTTTAGATGGCAGTGCTTAGAGCCAATGTTTGCAGGTTGCGGAGAGGGGCCATCTGTGCAGTCTTAGCAGGAACCAAAGGGTTGGCTCTGGCCCCTCAGCACCTCTCCAGTGTGACTTGCCCAGAACCGTGTAGAGGGCATTGAGCAGAGGGGGCAGGTTCACACCCAGCTAAGAGCTTTCTCCTCCTGTGAAGGTAAAGACTTGTCCGAGGAGACTATGGTGTCTGTCTGAGGTTCACTTATCTTCCTGTGGTCCTGGACAGCTATTTGCTATGCCTGTCCTGTTCTTAATAAACTACATGATAGAGGCCTGGGTTTTCAGATGGCCATTAGCAGAGGCCAGCTTCGGGGTTGTGTTTTATCTTGGCCCACTTGGGAGGTTGCTTGACTGTGTGCTGCCACTCCAGGCCACCCAACTTTTCATGGGGCTGTTAGGCTTCCCTTGGGGCTCTGGGACCTCTGTATGCCTGTCCAACAGTCTCTCTGTCCTAATACCTCATTCTTCAGAGGCCAACTAGCCCTTGTTGGTTGGGTTTGTTTCTTAGGGACTAGAGAGATGGCTTCATGGTTAAGGGCACTTGATACTCTTCAATAGATGGAGTTCAATTCCCAGCACCTATGTCAGGTGACTCACAACAGTTTGTGACTCCAGTTCTGGGGAATCTGACCCACAGGTACCTGCATTCCTGTATACACACTTACACACAGACATATACATAATAAAAAAAATAAACCTTTAAAAAGAAATTTATTTCATGTATATGGGTATTTGTGTGTGTGTGTGTGTGTGTGTGTGTGTTGCTTGTGGAAGCCAGAATGCCAAATCCCTGGAGTTACATACAGTCATGAGCCACCATGTGGGTGCTGTTTGAAAATATCCAGAACTCTTAACCAGTGCGTCATCTCTTCCCCTATTCTTAAACCGTTTCCCTGCCTCTGAGTATGCAGGAGGGAGTCTGTTCCCTGGTCAATGGATAGGCAGTGTGCAGTCCCTAAGCATCCATGAGTTGGGTGGGAGACAAAACCATACACACAGTGAAAATTGTGTGAGGCCAGTGAAAATTGGTTGTAGTTGACAGAGCCAAACAGCTTTTATGGCCTGGTTTACTTTATGCCTCCCCACAGAGTTCTGCAATTCCAGGTCACAGCATTACATCCTCCGCTGGAATTTGGCTGGGATTTTCATCCTCCACAGACACAGGGAATGAAGCATGTGTTGCATTTGTCCCAGGAGTTAGCCTCGTGCCGTGCTCAAAGATAGTTCAAGGTAGTATCGTATATGTTTGAGGTAGAAGTCCTGGACCTTTTAACTAACGAGCCAGATCAAACTGTCCACTGAAGACTGATGCTGTGTTGTTGGGGCGTAAAATATCTCTTGTGCCCCCATAGTAGATACAGCATAACTATGGTCAGCTGAATGGACTTCAAAAAATATTCGCAGGCAGAGAGATTATCCTTGATTCTGTGTACAGGACCAGAGTAAACACAGGGCTCACTAAGCAAGACAACAGGTAAGATATGGAGACAGAAGTGGGTCAGGAGGGTGTAGCATAGGCCCAGGAAAACAGGCTGGAAAGGGGGTTCCCAGAACTCACAGGAGGAACCAGCCGCATTGTAGACTGCTCACCCATAAAATAAAAGAATTACCGTTTTCTGCCAGTGTGTCTGAGTGTCTTGTTTCTAGAGCAGTAAATGGAAAAGAGGCAGGCAGGCCCTGAGATGGGAGCTGGCCAGAGGCCGGATAGCCTGCAGCAAGGACAGAGTTGACTTTGAGCTCAGGGAAAGGGGCTAAACGCAAAATTCAGAGTAAAACCTTTGGATATAGTGTATGGGGATAAGTTTGGGAAGGGAGAGAAACTTCTAGGTAGGGACTTCTAGCACCTGTTCCCTTAAGAGGAGGCGACAACACGTGACTAGCTTTGCAGGGATTTGTACAGTAGAGCCATTATAAATATTTGGGGATGTAATTCTAATCTTTTGGGTAGATGACCAGCATTTTTAGCTGGTTCAGTGAGCCCTGGTTTTGTCCCAATATGGTAACTCATGAGTTCTCAGGAATTTGGAAGTATTCTAGTCCACATGAGCCAGGGACCCAGAGACCTGTCTTATGTCTGCTTTTAGTCATGAAGGAGACTGGACCAGCTCTGGGGGTTGAGGGCAGCAAGTCTTAAACATGGGCATTTTTGTGTTTTTGTTTTTTAAGACTATTTTCTTGGATCTGACAGTGGTACCAGCATACATCTTTAATCCCAGGAGCCAGAGGCAGGCAGATGTTTTGAGTTCAAGGTCAGCCTGGTCTACAGAGTGAATTCCAGGACATCTAGGGTTGTACAGAGTAACCCTGTCTCCAGGGTAGCTCAGGTACCCCACAACTGTGGTGTCAACGGGCTTTTGACCACAAATAACTGCTACCATGTCCGACTTGCATTTTTTGGGGTTTTGGCTTTAAGATGTACTTTATTTTTGTGTATGCCTGGCCCAGGCAAACAGTAGACCTGCAGAAAACTAGGCTGGATGTGATAAGCCACAGAGCAGCGCAGTTCTGAAAGTCTTCTGCTGCTTCCCCCCTCCTCCCCCCCCCCCCACAGGACACTTAAGCGTGGACTGTCACTCACACCCACCCCAGGTGCCTGTTTACAGCACTCCAGCCCTAGAAGGCATCACTAAGAATGTTAAAGCCTGTGTCAAAGACTTCAGACAAGATGGGGGTCCTGTCTGGATCTGTTCCTCCCAACTACGCATACTCAGAGCCTCTCTGAACATTAGTTTTCCTTATTTGCAGAGGTTAGCTTTAAATAAGGCATCTCCACCCTCTGTGTACCTAAGATAGCGTGAGTGTGCTCAGCATATCCAAGATGACAGTGTCACAGTGTGGAAAGGTTGGGACTAGTTTTAAGTGATCAGGATTTCTCAAGCGCTAGCATGCAGCGTACATTAAATAATAAAGAATGCATCAGGATGCTTCCCTCAGATCCATCCACACAGTGCTGCTGCTGTGTAGGAGGACTCTGCTCTAGACCCTGACTGAACTCGAGTTGTCACTTCATTGTAGTCAGAGGAAGGACTGTTGGCTGTACACATCTTGTCCCCTCGGGGAGGGGTGCGCTGTCACAGACCTAGTGCTGAGGTCTTTTCCCATTTCTGTTCCTCTCAGATTGACTCGTGGTGCAAAGACAACAGCTATGTGATTGCCGGCTATTACCAAGCTAATGAGCGTGTGAAGGATGCCAGGTATGGGTTGCACACTGTTGGGGGGAAGGGGTTCAAAGCCACAGAGCCCTCACTGAGGTGATCTTGACCCTTGATAGGCTTCAGTTGGCAAAGCCTGTGCAAGTCGCCACCTCCCACCCCCTGCTTTCTCAGGTGTGCAGGTGACTGGCCAGATGAGCAGCCAGGGTTTTGTCCATGGCTCCTCTGCTGTGCAGGGAAGGGGGCTCCAAAAGAGGAAGCCACCAGGTCTGCCTCTGCCTACGAGCCTGCTTCCTCCCCCTCTCAAACTAGAGGCTGTGGAAGGCCAGGGAACTCTCTGGAGGGAATAAAATGGTTTGGGGTTTGGAACTTTTAGGATGGGGGCCTATGGTGAAAGTGTGGTCTTTGGTACCTGAATAGGCTCCAGGTTCCTGCACCGACGATGCCCCCACCTCTGCTCTCTCTTGAGCAGGCTTCTTTCTCTCAGAGTATATGTCTGCTTCAGTCTGAGTCCCGTGAATCTAGCCAAGGACACCTTCTGTCGGGGTGGCTCCTTAAGTAGTAGGTGGGCAGTTCTTAAAGGGTTGGGCCATGGATGGAACTCAGGAGCTGTGTACAGGGACCAAGCCGGTGACAGCAGCCTCCATCCCTTAGCCCTCCAGGGCCAGCGAGGAAGAGCTGATACAGAAGGCCGCCTCCAGAGGAGCAACATCCTCTGGCTACAGGACATGGCCAGCAGCCAGCCCGCTAGGTCCCACGTCAGGGAAGGGAGGCCCAGATCAGTCGTACTGATGGCCCTCTTCCATGCCCTCTGCTGTCCTCCAGAGGCTTCCTTTGGCTGCAGCCAGCTAGAAGCCAGGGGATAGCTGGAAATACCCACAGTAAGTACTGGGGTTTCTCGTGTGCTTAGATGGAGCCAACAGACCCCAGTGTGTTCATGTACCATGGGCGATAGAGTGGCCACAGGCTCTTCTAGAAATGAAGCCGTGTGCTGGAGGTGCCCGCTATTGCCCTAGGCTTGGGGGTTCTCAGGAGCTGTGCCGTCTCATTGAGTCAGCCTGGGCAGCCCTGTGCACAGGTCCCCGGTTCTGCTGCTGCCTCTTGTCCTCTGTGCCTTCTGGCTCTTGATTCTTCCTCTGTGAGTGACAAATGCATGTCCACCCTGCACAAAAACTGTTGTGGAGGTGACTGTGGCTAGCTAACTACTGAGCCAAGCAGGTCCTTCTGTCTCTGTGAGGGCCCTGTGGGAAGGGGACAGGCTACAGCCACAGGAGTTACAGACCTCTACCCAGAAGCATGACTGGGAAAGCTTTGTCAGTGTGAGGTGCCAACGTCATTGACCAAACAGTGTGACAGCAAATTGAAAGCTCACAGCATAGAAAGATATAAAGTGGCTTAGAGTCCTAAAAAATAATTTGATGGAAAAAGAGGATTCAGTTGTTAGGCCCTGGATCTCCTGTGGCGAGCTGCTGTGGACAAGCCACTGGAGAAGCCCACGCTCCACTCGGAGAGTGCAGACAACTTCAGTCCACTCCAGAGCCCAGCAGGTTACCAGCTGCTCTGGGCACACTCCCCTTCAGAAGACGCCCTCCCGAGGGTCCTCCTTGGCATCTCAACGCTGAGTCCTCTCATGGGGCCTGTCCGTTGGCTCCCCCCCTCTTCTAGAACAGGGACTGTTCAGCTCCGCTGGAGTATTGTAGAGCTCATAGGTCCTTCTCCACAGCCCAAACCAGGTGGCAGAGAAGGTGGCCTCCAGGATCGCAGAAGGCTTCAGTGACGCCGCCCTCATCATGGTGAGTCCTGCCCTCCTGCGGTGTGAGCTTCCCTGCTGGGGCTGCCCAGTAAATACCAGGGCCACAGGGCAAAGCCAGTGTAGCCTGTGGGGTGGGAAGCAGGGCCGCATTACAGTCTGGCTGCATAGTCTAAGAGACAAGGACGGAGGGAGGGGACTGGCTGGGGCGCTCTGCTCAGCTTTGTGGAAAGGCGGGAAGCACGCACACTCGCCCGCACCAGAGTCACTTGGTAGGGACTTGGCTGTGCTGCTCGCATGGGAGCCTGGGCAGGCACTGCACTTCTCAGCACTGCACTCACACTGGTCTCTACCCTCCCTTCTCCTCAGGTTGACAATGCCAAGTTCACGATGGACTGCGCAGCGCCCACGATCCACGTGTATGAACAGCACGAGAACAGGTGGCGGTGCAGAGACCCACACCAGTGAGTGCAGCACCGCCGCCTTGCCTGGGGTGGGCTCCTGTGTAGTGCGGGGTCTGGGTGGTACGCCATGGTCTCCAGGCACACCGTGGCACCATGCCCCTCCAGTGTTTGCTTTCTGATTGCACAGATGCTTCGGCCATGTCCCTCTAGATTCTGTAGTTCCCCATTTGGAGGGACCTGTCCATTCACACAAGTTCACGTTTCTGTGGCTCCCAGCAGCTGCTCTGTCCTTAGCAGCCTGTGTGGTCCTGGTAGGTATGAGGCTGACTTTCCTGTCTGTCCTGCAGCGACTACTGTGAAGATTGGCCAGAGGCACAGAGGATCTCAGCTTCACTCCTGGACAGCCGCGCCTATGAAACACTCATAGATTTTGATAATCACCTGGACGACATTCGGAGTGACTGGACAAACCCTGAGATCAACAAAGCAGTTCTGCACCTGTGCTAGGCAAGGACCACGGCTGGAGACCACACTACAGAGAAGATGAAAGCATATTTCTGAATTCAGAGGGATAGTGCGCTCGCCCAAAGGGAAGCTGCAAGTCTGATGTGTGCCTTGGAAGGGGGTGCAGTCGGCATCCTTCAGGGCGGGCTGTGGAGAGCGCTGGGGGCCACCTAGCCTTTGGGTTCTTAGTCCTCTACTGCCCAGTCCTGCCCGTGCTTGTCCCAGGTCATTCCCATTAAATAGGTCTATGTAGCCTTTTGTAATCCTGAGAGGATGTATTTTAGTCTTTATTCTATGTGTGGGTCTTCTTGGCCTAAGCCCGCTCCGCTCCGGGTGTCCTGACACACTGGAGTGTCATCTGAGCAGCCAGGTAGGCATGGGGCTAGGAGCCACACTGCTCCCTCCACAGGCTGCACTGTGGGATTAGGCAGCACCGTTGCCAGAGAAACCTCACTGCACAGAGAACACAGCACATTGGTGCTGAGAGCAAAGATCCCAAGAGAAGCCAGCCCATGGACATTCCCGAAGCCCTTTCATCCCGACACAGCTGCTCCACATCTTCAGGGTGAGAGTTGCTTTGTATGTAAAATGGGGAGTGGGCTCCACGCTCCACGGTGTCCCAAGCAGTGTGCTTGTTGACTTAGAGCATTTGACCAAATGTTCCTGACCGTCTCAGGAAGCCACATGCAGGCTTTCCTGCACTCTGTATATTGTCCTTTGTGACTGCTTTACAGGGAGAGCAGTGAGGCTGGGAACAGCGTCCCCCTGTTCTTGCTAAGTGGGAACGCCAGGGTCACTTTAGCAGACTCCTGTTTTGTTGGCTTTTGTTGTTGTCTCGAAAAAAAAAGAATATCCCTTTATGATCCTACTTGGTGTGGTGTCCACTGTGAAGGAGCCTGGCCTTGGACAGGCAGGGATCCCTCAGCCTCTGCTTAAGTACATCCATCGCCACCCCTCCAACTCCCCTGAACCTTCCCAATGGACTTCCTCTGTCTGCACAAAGGAAGATGTGAGGCACCAATCCCCACTCTTCCACAGTGCTGCCTTATTTTTGAGATGGGAAGTGTCAGGATATAGCCAGGGCTGGTAGGCAGTAACTCGCTGTTCTGTCTGCCCAAGCCAGCTGGCGCATACCTGCATCCTAGCACAGAAGAGGAATCCCAAGTTTGAGTCCAGTTCTTCATAATGAGTTCGAGGCTGACTTAGGAGCGAGAACCTGTTCTGCATAGACCGGCTTGTTGAAGCACTCTCGCCCAGCTTTGAACTCCCCCCTTGTGTTCAGGGACAGCTGCTCCTTTATAGCCTGGCTAGCAAATGGTCCTAACGACTTCATTGCTGGAAGCAGAACCCAGGACCTCACCCAGGAGACACTCCCTCTACTCAGGTGGACATTGTAACCTCCCTTGCAGCGTCCACCCTCCATCCTGGTGAAGTTTCTGTTGGTTTGATGAAGTCCTAGAACTAATTGGGGAGAAAATGGCTTATTTTACCTTATAACTCAGATGGAGGGGAAGGAAGCTGGAGGCCAGAACTGAAGCGGTGCCATGGGGGAACTGCTTACTGTCTTGATCTCCAAGGCCTCTTCAGCCTGCTTCCTCATGTACCTCAGGACCACAGTCTAAGGGCAGCAGCTCCTCAGTTGATATAGTTCCTCTTCCCAAGTGACTAGTATATCAAGTTGGCAAAAGCTATCAATGTATTAGGGTTTTCAGAACTGACAGAATGGGGGAAGTGTGTGTGTGTGTGTGTGCGCGCGCGCGCGCGCGTGCCTAAATGTGCATATATTTACATGTGTGTAAAATGGCATGCATTAGTCACATGCTATGGCCCAGCTATTCCAACAACCCTGTCTCCCATTGGATGCTAAGGCCCGATGTCTCAGCTAGTCTTAAGTAGATGCACAAAATAGGCTCCAATGGCATTGAAGGGATGAATTTGCCAGTAAGCAGGCAATAAGCAAGAACTTCCTTCTTGCGTGTTCTCTGTATGGACTGCCACCAGAAGGTGTGGCCAGACTCAAGCTGGGTTTTTCCAACTCAGATACAATCAAGAAAAGTCCCTCACAGGTGTGCCCAAACAGCCTGGGATGTGGTTACTTGATTGCATATAATGTAATCTAGTGATTTCAAGTAGTATGATCAAGTTGACAGCTAAGAATAGCTACCACAGACATCACTATTAAGCCATAACCTTTCTTGTGTGTCTCCAAGTTGCTTCTGGTCAGTGTTCTTAGCACAATGACAGAAACTAAACTTGGATATCATTAAAAAGTACAACATGTAGTACAAACTAAAATATAATTTTTTAATCATTCCAAAAAACTAGAAAGGATATTGAAGATCCCACCATAGAGCAATGATGGAGAGACCTGTCTGTCTAGCTTGCTTTAAATATGCAGTGTCTATGTGTATCAATTTTTTTTTAAAAAAAATGTTTTGTTTTTTGGATTTGTTTTTTTCAAGACAGGGTTTCTCTGTATAGCCCTGGCTGTCCTGAAACTCACTCTGTAGACCAGGCTGGCCTTAAACTCAGAAATCTGCCTGCTTCTGCCTCCCAGGGTGCTGGGATTACAGGCGTGTGCCACCACTGCCCGGCTTTAAACATTTTGTTTTGAGACAGTTTTATGTAGCCTTGGCTGGTCTAGAACTTGGTGTGCAAACCAGGCTGGCCTTGAATATAAAGATCCACCTACTCTGCCTCCTGGGCGCTGGGATTAAAGGAGCTTTTCACTTCTAGAATTGCCTTTTAAGATGGGGGCCAGAGAGATGGCTCAGCGGTTGAGAGAGCTTGCTGCTCTTGCAGAGGACCCAGGTCCAGTTCCCAACACCAACACAGTAGCTCGCAACTGTCTGAAACTCTTGTTTCAGGAGATACAGTGCCCTCTTCTAACCTTCACTGGCACCAGGCGAATGGGGTGCAAAGACACACTTGCAGACAAAACACCCATACACAAAGAATAAATAATTCCAAGACTTTTTTTTTTTTTTAATTGCCTTTAAGAAGGATACTGAGGTGGCAGGCCCAGTGGAACTTGCCTTTAATCTCAGCACTCTGGGAGCAGGCAGATGTCTGTCAGTTCAGTTCAGCTTGGGCTACATAGTTCCAGGACAGCTGAAGTTATATAAAGAAACCCTGCCTCTAAATAAATATTTAAGGATACTAGCCAAGCATGGTGGCATATACCCATAATTCTAGCACTCAAGCTGAGACAGTAGAATTGCCCCAAGTTGAGACCGGCCTGGGCTACATTCTGAGTCCCAAGACCATGATGCTAGAATGAGGACCTGTTTGAAAACTGCAGGAAATAATGCAAAATGATACTAATATGGTAAAACAGGCTACAGCCTCATCAGGAACAAAGTGGTGCATGGACTAGAAAGCAGCTCGGACGTCCTGGGAAAGTCTTCGTATGGCCAGCAAGATGGCTCAGCAGACGAAGGCACCGTAAGCCCCATGTGTTAGAACTGTTAGGTTCAGCCGGGCAGTGGTAGTGCATGCCTGTAATCCCAGCACTCTGGGAGGCAGAGGCAGGCGGATTTCTGAGTTTGAGGCCAGCCTGGTCTACAGAGTGAGTTCCAGAACAGCCAGAGCTTCACAGAGAAACCCTGTCTCAAAAAAACAAAAAAAAAGGCACAGGCTGTCCTCTGACCTCCACACATGCACTGTGACACAGGGTTGATAAATGTTATTTTTAAAGCCTTTGTATAATTAGCATTTATTCTAGGAACTTATTTTTGATGTCTGGAGAAACTTATTGTGTCTGCATGGTACTTTCCACTTAGTGCAAGACCTCTGTCTCAGGCAGGAAGCTCAGTAGCAAGTATCCTCCTGACTCGAAGGTAAGGGCATGAAAATAAGGCTGGGCATGGGGGTGAGAAGATCTGTGGTGTGTGTTGGGGGGCCGTGAGAGTATATGATATGTGTGAGTGTTTAGGGAATGGGTGTTTGTGGTGCTAGAGATTGAACTAAGCCCTCATATGTTCAGTGAGCACCCTACCCTGTGATGTCCATCCTCGGCCCTGTAAATATTTCATCCTCTTAAAAATTGGCTGCAACTTCCTGTGTGCCTGTGATATCCTCAGAGGGCCGTGTCATCCTTCACAGCTGTTTCTGAGAGCTTCCATCCCTGGAGATCTGCCACCTGAGAGCTGTCCCTTGCAGGTTTCTGAAAGGCTGCAATCTAGAGACTGAAGTGCTGGCTCTGGAGTCAGATCTAGGGCACTGCACAACAGTCAGTGCTGCCTCTGCTTTCCAAGCAACACCAGCACAGCCAGGACCTGACCCTTGCTAGAGGCAAGCTTTGCCTCAAGCCTCCACCCTCTTGCAAAGTGGAATAGCACGCAGTTTTTAGTGCTGCTGAGAAGAGTCCAGACCCATGGGGGATGCCTAAGGAGTTATACTTCCAAATACATGTGACATCCTGTGAGTAAAATCCCTTGCCCATTAGAAGCAACCAGGAGAGGGGGATCAGCCATGTCCAGCCTCAGGATCAGCCTCACACCCAGGTTCTCTCTGTTACCTGCCCCTGGGAGGGATCTGGGCATTTTTAAACTGGATGCAATCTAGGTTCCCAACAGCCCTTGCCCCCTTAGGGAGGTGGCTTAGAATCTGCCAGCTGGTGCCAACAGCCCTACACCACACCGGAATGGGTTGGGTGAGCCCCTTTTGCTACACTATAGTTCTGTGGCCCAGGGCATGTTCCTGTCCATGCACCTCTGATAACACCCACCGCCAAGGCCATGCACAACGGAGAACATGCTCACAGTGGGGTATATTCAGGTGATACTGAGGAAGCTTTTGGCTGCTAATTATTTAACATCTAGAATGTGTTGCTGGCCAGATCCAAGGGCACCAGGCCCTGACAACTGTATCAAAAGGCTAAGCAAATAAAACATTGAAAAGCAGCCGGGCAGTGGTGGCGCACGCCTTTAATCCCAGCACTTGGGAGGCAGAGGCAGGCAGATTTCTGAGTTTGAGGCCAGCCTGGCCTCAGAGTGAGTTCCATGACAGCCAGGGCTACACAGAGAAACCCTGTCTCAAAAGAAAAAAAAAAAAACAAAATTGAAAAGCTGGCACAGCTACCTCATCTCTTTGTGTCCATCCCTTCACCTGGTATCTCCTCTTACAGATGGGGAAACCAAGGCTGCCCAGCCCACAGCATCGGAAGGGGCTGAGACAGACTCAGTGTTGCTTGGCATGTGTGGTACCCAGGCTTGGTACCCTGGACTGCAGAAAACCCTCTCTCTGCACTCAGTGCGCTTCCTGCCGCAGCACAGTCCAAGTACTGTTTATTACAGAACCAACATAGGAAATCAGGGACAGGTACCTTGTGTGGGTGTATGTGTGTATCTGCATCTGCCTCTCGCCATCCCCTTCGCTAATGAATGGTCAGACAGAGCTGCAGCCATGTTACAAGCAGAGGTGACCGGCGTGATGCCTGTGGTTGAGGGCGCCTGTTGTGAAGAATGGTGTAGAAGTGGGCAACGTAGCTCTGGCCCGGAGCATTCAGACCGAAGCCAGTTTTTAGCGGCCTGAGCCACTGGTTTTTTTTTTTTTTTGTTTGTTTGGTCCATTGTCTCTGTGGTGTTGGCTAGCCTTGGCTCTTGGTGCTCCTGCCTCTTCTTCCCAAATGCCAGTGCAGCCATGACTGGGGCATTCTTTATCTAAATATCAAAGTAAATGTTCACTTCCAGAGCCAGGTGTGCCGGCCCTCGCCTGTAGCCCTAACACCTGAAGTCCTAACAGGGAGAGGCAGGAGGGGTGTGGGGTTCAGAATCAGCCCTGCTACGAATTTGGCGCCAAACTGGACCACAGGACCTTGTCTCAAAACAAAAATAAAAAAACAAGCAAAGAGGAAAAATACCACTTCTGGGTTAACACTCTAGGGACTGTGACCTCAAAGGTGGCATAGATTTTTAAACAGGGTGCATACAGAAATGATCGATCGTACTACATTAAATTTAAAAAAAAAAAAAAAAAAAAAAGCTCATAAAAAGGACAATTGGGTTGACATTCAGGAAGCAAGACTGGGAGATCGCCTAGAGGGTGATCTAGAGGTGCTGTGGAACCATGAGGATCAGAGCTCAGATCCCAGGACCCACAGAAAGCCAGACAGGGCCACAAGCAGCCACAGCATCAGCACTGGTGTCCCCAGAACTCTGAATCAGGGAAGAGACCCTGGGGCAAGGAAAAATAAGATAGAAGGTTGGAGAGTTGGGGAAGCAGTTAAGAACACTGAGCTAGCTTCCTAGCACTCATAATGGGTAGTGTTAGCTCCGCCCCACAGTTACCTGGCAACAACCAGGTGTGCCTGACTCACTATAAAAGAGGTTGCTCCCCCCCCCCCACTTGCTGTTCCTCTTGCTTTCTTGCTCCCACTCGGACTCCTCCCCTTCCTCCCTCTCTCTCCTCTTCTCTCTCCTCTTTTCTCTCTTCTCTCTCTCTTTCTCTCTCCCCCTTTCCCTGTCTCTACTACCCTCTCAACTCCTCTCCCCATGCCCTGAATAAACTATTCTATACTATACCTTCCTGTGGTCCATGTGGGGTGGGGGTTGCGGGGGGTGGGGGGGGAGGGCAGAAGGGATGCCTCAGCATGGGCCCGCAGAGGCACCCCTCTCCCCCACACCTGACTACACCTTCACCAAACATATCCTCTCTCTCTCTCTCTTTTTTTTTTTTTTGGTTTTTTTTTTTTGGTTTTTTGGATTTGGTTTTTTCGAGACAGGGTTTCTCTGCATAGCCCTGGCTGTCCTGGAACTCACTTTGTAGACCAGGCTGGCCTCGAACTCAGAAATCCACCTGCCTCTGCCTCCTAGAGTGCTGGGATTACAGGTGTGCGCCACCACTGCCCGGCCTCTCTTTATCTTTTTATAAAACACCAACAGGTAGCTCACGATGTAACTCCAGCTCCAGAGGTCCAACACCAATTTCTGTCCTGGGTATGAGTTCACACATGCATATGCACACATTTTTTTTTTTTTAAGGAAGCCAGTATGGTAGCACACTCACCCTGATCCCAGCACTCTGGAGGCAGAGGCAGGTGGAATTCTGTGAGTTCCAGGACAGCCAGGGCTATGTAGAGAAAACTTGTCTCCATAAATAAAAATAAATACAGTGGGGAACTATTAAGGAAGATATTGAACGTGCATCCCTGGATGACATACACATGCCCACGTGCATGCGTGCACACACGTACACGCACGCATGTGCACAAAAAATAAAAATCTGGAAAGCAGGTATGATGGTGCATGCTTGCTAATCCCGGCCCTCAGGAGGCTGAGACAAAGATCCAGAGTTCTAGGCCAGCCTGAGCTACATAGACCTTCTCTCAAAAAAATCAAAAAGCTTAGGAAGAGAGAAGGTACTTGCTATAGAGTCACCTAACAAAAGACTTCCATAGCCATAGTGGCGCATGCCTGTGATCTCAGCACTTGAGAGGCTGAGGCAGGAGCATAGTTGTGAGTTTGGGGCCAGAATCTATGCTATGGAACATTTCCTTAAGACAAAGGAACTACTGAGATGTGTCAGTGGTTAAGAGTGCCAGTTGCTCTTGCAAATGACCAGGATTCAGTTTCCAGCACCGACATGGAGGCCCACAACTGTCTGTAGTTCCAGTTCTGTAAAATCTGTCTTCCGGGCACCAGGCATGTGCATGATACAGAGATACAAAAGCAAGCAACACGCCTGTGTTGGTTTGAGTGAGAATGGCCCCCATAGGCTCAGTTTTGAATTCATGGACCCCAGTTGGTGGGACTGTTTGGGAAGAATTAGGAGGTGTGGCCTTGTGGAGGAGGTGTGGTCTTGTGGAGGAGGTGTGGTCTTGTTGGAGGGGATGGTGCTGACCCCGAGAACAGGAGAGACACTGCAGGGTCTAGGTTTGAGCTCTGGGAGACACAATGTGCAGGTACTAGACACTCATGGTAAGTGTGGGACTCTAGGGCCTTTGGGAGCCCCCAGGGACTGTCTGAGCAGCACTGGAGAACCCTTCAGCTGTGACTCTCCAGAAGATGGAAGCCTGGATTATGAAATTTCAGAGGGAAGATTAGAGATTCTTATCAGGTCAGGCAGTGGTGGCACATGCCTTTAATCCCAGCACTTGGGAGGCAGAGGCAGGCAGATTTCTGAGTTTGAGGGCAGCCTTATCTACAGAGTGAATTCCAACTCAGAGCTATACAGAGAAACCCTGTCTCAAAAAAAACAAACAAACAAAAAAAACTAAAAAAGACTCTTATCAGGGTCATTGCTATTTTGATTGTGAAGATCTGTGGTTTTGGTTAGCTGGGGCTGAAGAATCAGCTCTTATTAACAAAATACCAGAACTACTAAAGCGAAAACTTTGCATTACTGGGACTATTGATGCTGATTAGCTGGAGCTAAGTAAGACATTAGCAGTGATTAAGAAGAGACCAGCATCACTGAGGTGAAATCTTCTGAGAAGTGTTTTCTGAGAGCACAGAGGCTGTGTTCCAGAGATAACCAAGGTTGTACCTTGTGCTGTGGCTGGACTTGGTAATGTGTAAGAGTCACCCAGGTGGTACTGGTTTTGAAGGCATGAAGGGGTCATAAGCAGCTGAGGCACTGTGAGAGGCCATGGAAGGCCATTGGTGAAGATACTCAGTTGCAATGATAGCAATTGATGGCCCAGGACTGAAGGGGTCATGCATAGGAGCAGAGGCTTGTCACCATGAAGAGAGCCTATGAGAGGCTATTGGTGAAGCCTAGTTACAGTGGAAGACAGCAGTGTTTTGGAGATGCCAGTACCATGAATGACCACCAAGAACAGCAGCAGCAGTGGAGTACAGGCAGCTGGAGCCTAGAAGACAAGCTGTGTGCTACAAAGGGCAGAGCTGGAAAATGGTCCAAGCCCTTGGAGGAGCCCGGAAGATCGAATGTTGGGTCCCAGACATTGGACAGTTTGATTTTGCTTTTGATTTGTGACTCTGTCCTCATATTTTCTCCTCTTGAAGGAAGAAAATATTTTAGTGGAGCCCACAGTTAGGACACTGAATTTTAAAAGAGATTGGATATTTTAAAGGGATTGAAATGTTAAGAATTTGCAGACAATGTGGGACTTTTAAAGTTATTTAGATCTTGGGGATGAATAAGAAAGTAAGGGTTGAGGCTTAATAGTGATTTGTGTGTTAAGTTGACAAGGAGTCATTTTTCAGGCTAGTTTTATGTCAATTTGACACAGGCTGGAGCTATCACAGAGAAAGGAGCTTCAGGTGAGAAAATGCCTCCACGAGATCCAGCTGTAAGACAATTTCTCAATTAGTGATCAAGTGGTGAGGGCCCCTTGTGGGTGGTGCCATCCCTGGGCTGGTGGTCTTGAGTTCTATAAGAGAACAGGTTAAGCAAGCCAGGGGAAGCAAGCCAGTAAGGAACATCCCTCCATGGCCTCTGCATCAGCTCCTGCTTCCTGACCTGCTTGAGTTCCAGTCCTGACTTCCTTTGGTGATGAACAGCAATGTGGAAGTGTAAGCTGAATAAACCCCATCCTCCCCAGCTTGCTTCTTGGTCATGATGCCTGTGCAGGAATAGAAACCCTGACTGAGACAGGCCCCGTGCCTTGCAATGCTCTGATCACTTGTATCAGGAAGGTGACAGTCACTGTGTTCCAGCATCATGAGCTGAATGGAGAAAGGGGTTCTGTGCATTTTAGGGAACCTGATGGGGATGGGGGCGCAGAACTCAGAAGTTCAGGCCGCTAAGAGCATCTCAGCACAGCTGCTTCCTGAGACCCTCGTCCCTCGTCCCAGCGTCCCTGTGGACATTGCTTAGGAGCCCTGCCAATGGCTGCCTTGTCCCTGGACTGCCTCAGTCTTCCAAGCTGGCTTCTCAGACTCCCCGCTTGCAGCATCTGATCTGGGCTAACATTCTCCAGGGTTTTGTTTTCATGCTGGGGTTTAAACCCAAGGCCTAGCACCCGCCAGGCAAGTCTCTCAATGAGCGAGATCACCACTTCTATCTCCTTTCTCACCACAGCCTTCTGGGGTTCACCACAAAGGTGAGCAGAGGCCCCTGCTGCAGCCACACAGGAAGGACTACGTAGAGGCGTAGAGGCGGGCTGGAGGCTCAGAGCACAGGGAAACTCCACAGAGAGGAGTCTAGATGGGGTTCCCACCTGCCCACCCCAGGCAGCAGGGAATGTCCGCTCCTTCAGAGCTGTGACAGGCATAGTTAAGAAGCCAGAAGTGGGCTGGAGAGATGGCTCAGTGGTTAAGAGCACTGAGTGCTCTTACAGAGGTCCTGAGTTCAATTCCCAGCAACCACATGGTGGTTCACAACCATCTGTAATGGGATCTGATGCCCCCCTCTTCTGGTGTGTCTGAAGAGCTACAGTGTACTCTTTAAAAAAAAAAAAAAAGAAGAAGCCAGAAGCCCTTCCGGCCTTGAGCTTCCACGCGCTCTCATCCTGGGGCCACTACTGGAGGGCAGACAGCGCTAGTGATGAGTGGGCCTGGAGCCAGGGTCTCAGCCGACATGTCTCACGTTACATGTGTAATCCGGAGTACCCAGGCCCCCCTCCCCCACTAGTCCATACCCAGCAAGTATGGCTTCCAGTCACACAAGCCCCACCAAGAAGACACCTAGGAAGGGAAAGATATTCCCAGGGAACCACGAGAGAAGTAATCTGATCACATAGATTTTTTTTCCCATCACTGGGCCGTGAAACTTTGGGGCTAGAGAGCTTGCTCCACCTTCTCCTTCAGAACCTACTCGGTTCACACACTTCCTGTTCTGCTCAACATCTTGCCTAGCACCCCCTACCAAGCACCCTAAGCAATGTTCTCTTCAGCATCCTCTCTGACATCCACACAGTATCCCTGCCCCCTTCCTTCCCAGCCTCCTGCAGCATGCCTGCCCAGCCCCCTGCCCAGCATCTCTGCCAGCCTCCTGCCCAGTTTCCTGTCCAACATCCCTGCTCAGCCTTCTTTAAAGCACTTACCTCTAACAAGATCCTAGAGAGAAGACTGTCTATCCATCACAACCCTAGGACCTTGTCTCTCCTGGGAGTGATTTGGGTGGGAGGGGAAGAGCCCCTCACTGAACATGACACTGGCTAATATACTATTTTCTGCACCCCAAGGGTCTGGGTCTGTGGCTGCAGCAAGATCTTACGTCTCTTATAGAAACTTCAGGCAAGATTGCTGCTGCCTCGTAGAGGCTGAGACCTAAGCAGGTCATCGGACTGCTTTCAGCCAGCGTCTCTCACAGGCTCCATTATTCTCTTCCTGGAACACTGGACTCACCAACCAGAGCCTTCCATCCCCACCCGCTGAGGTGGGTACCCTCCCCCCAGAGGACTGAGAGGAGGAAGCATGGTCAAGAGGTCTTCCTCACACACTGGCAGAAATGGCTACCCACCATCCCAGAGAGGCCAGGATGCAGTAAGTTGGACAGTCCTCGAAGGCCTAACCTGTTGAGGACAGACCCCCTTCACCCATCCCGCAGAATGGGGGAGGGGCAGTGGAGTTACGCATTCCCTAGATACCATGATGTGTGACCACAGAATCCAGAGGGGAACACATGCCATTCCTGCTGCCTATTGCCCCGGGGCCCTGGCTAGCGTACCAGGGTGGGGTGCTGGCCCCGGGGGGAGGGGGGGCCTGGCTAGTGTACCAGGGTGGGGTGCTGGCCCCGGGAGGCCCTGACTGGTGTACCAGGGTGGGGTGCTGGCTCTTCCCTTAGGTTCTTTGTTTCTGACCACTCCATGCTTTGTTTGTGTCTTTTAAAAAAAAAAATGTATGTTGGGCTGGAGAGATGGCTCAGTGGTAACCAGCACTGACTACTCTTCCAAAGGTCCTGAGTTCAAATCCCAACAACCACACGGTGGCTCATAACCATCTGTAGTGAGATCTGATGCACTCATCTGGAGTGTCTGAGACAGCTGCAGTGTACTTAGATATAATAAATAAATAAATCTTTTTTAAAAAATGTATCTTAATAGGCTGGAGAGATGGCTCAGTGGTTAAGAGCACTGACTGCTCTTCAAAAGGTCCTGAGTTCAAATCCCAACAACCACACGGCGGCTCACAACCATCTATAGTGAGATCTGATTCCCTTTTCTGGTGTGTCTGAAGACAGCTACAGTGTACTCACATATAATAAATAAATAAATCTTTAAAAAACTAAAATAAAATAATGTATTTTAAGATGCGTATGATGATTCCATCCAATCTGTCATCCTAGTTCTCAGAAGACTGAGGCAGGAGGATTCCCATGAGTTCAAGGCCAGGCTTAGCTATATAGTGAGTTCAGGCCAGCCTAGAAGACAAGGTGAGACTATTGTTTCAAGGGGAAAAAAATCAGTTCAACAGAATGGTTTGGGCCAGGTGGTGATGTCATACTCCTCTAATCCCAGTGCTCAAGACGCAGAGGCAGTCAGATCTCTGAGTTCAAGGCCAGCCTGGTCTACACGGTGAGTTCCAGGACACTCAGGGCTATACAGAGAAACCCTGTCTCAGAAGAAGAAAAAAAAAAATATATATATATATATAGGTAAGTAGGTAGGTAGGTAGAGAGAGGAGGGACAGAGAGGTTGGTGGACAGACAGATGGGGAGAAGGGATGGGGGAGAAAGAGACAGAGACAGAAAGAGAGAGAGAGAGAGAGAGAGAGAGAGAGAGGATGATTCATATAGGCAGCATCAGCATTTGGGTGCCTGTGGCAGAAAGAGGCCCAGCTTGTCCACCAGAACACATCCCAGAACTGTGTAATCCACCCAGTCTTATCTTGTGAGACCCAGAAACTTGTGCCCAGGACAAGCCATGACCACATCTGGCCTGGCCAGGGCCACTGAAGGGGGGTGTGGTCTCCCAGCTGAGACTCTTGGGATTAGGAGCAGTAGAGTTGGGACCATGAGGGCATGCTGGTCTGACCTGCAGCATATTATAGGCCCAAGGCCTGAGTGACGGTCGGCCCTCAGCCAGTGGGGCCGTTCTCAACACTGGTGTAAGGCTTAGTGTCCTGGCCCCAGCTCCTACCATTGCTGATTTCACTGTCAAAGCGCAAGGCCCAGGTGCCTTCAGGGGACAGCCCTGGGGACAGCGTCTTTGGCTGGCTTCCTGGTTCCAAGATCGGGGGAGCACGGAATGTCTAGCTATGTCCTCGCTGAGAGTGAGCCGGTCTCACTAGGATACCTACAGCACCCAGCCTCCCTTTCCCAGGACAGTCCTACGGCCTCACGGTCCATCACTGGGGCCAGTCACACACAGAGAAGAAGAGTCTATGCTCTCTCTCCAGCGTGGATCCTGCCACCACTCACGTGTCCTCTAGTCACCACAGGCCTTGGGGAGGGCAACACCACATGGAGCCAAGACACATGGCGGACACTGGCTCGGAAATGTTCTGAAGTTAGGCAGCGGGTCTCTAACCAACCTGTTCAGGCGCACGGGCCAGCAGGCCTGGGTGTGGCTCAGGGACAGACGCATGCTTAGCCTGGAGCTCTGTCACACACCGCTCCAGGCTCAACACTTTGTCCCCTCCGACTGTGAATACACCTAAAACCTCCACTGTCGTTGCCCAGAGATACCTGCACCTGCCTCTCCTGGGATAGACGCCTGGCTTCCTCCCCTTTCCATCCTTCTTCCTCCTCCTTCGCCCCTTTGTCCTGCCTGGGCTCCCATCGGCCCAACCCCTCCAGCCCCAGAGCCAGACATGGGAATCCGAGGCAAGGGGATTAAAGCTTCCAACGCCACGGGGGACACGCAAGGCCTGGGCTTAGAGATAATTTCCCTTCTCTGCAGAGGCCAGGCATTTAGTCCACATGGGCCAGGAGGGACGGGGAGCAGCCCAAGGGCAGATGGCCACCACAGAACAAGCCACTGTCCCCAGCCTGATCGAATTCCCTGAGACTAAAGACCGCCACTGAGCTCCTACACCAACAGGTAGGAGGGGCGGAGGCAGCGGTGGGGAGTGGGCGGGGAGGCCAAGAAGGTGGGCGGATGCCCACCGTTAGCCTCCAGGGGTCTTCACTCCCCCTTGTGCCCAGCCAAGGGCCACAAGCTCACGAACCGCAAGAGATGTCATCTTTGTTTTGCTAAAGTGGCCACCACATATGTTGTTGTATTTTAAACCTAGACGTTTACACTTACTTATTTGCATGGGGGCACGGAATGCCACTGGTGCTGTGTGGGCATCAGAGAGCAAGCAGTGGGAGTGGGTTTCCTCCTCCCACCATGCAGGTCCCGGGGATCCAACTCAGACCGGCAGGCTTGTTAGCCACTGCCTGTGTCTCCCATCCCTTGTTGGGTTATTTTAAGTTAAAGACAACACATCCACCCACACCGGTGATGACGGGCCAGCCACAGTCTGGCTTGCTGCATCCCGGCTTGTCTTCTGTGGTCTCTGCCTGCTTCCCTCCTGGCTGGAGCTAATGAGACCCCACAGTGAGGAAGGGCGAGCGAGTTTCTTCTCTCTGCTGGTTGGCAGTGCCTGTGTGTGTATGGGGGGCGGGGCGGTATTTGTTGCACGTCTGTTTGCTCCTGGAGTTGAACCCTGACCTTAGTTAGAGGCTTTCTGAGTTCTTCCCCCAGCAGAGACAGCCAAGGCTCCTGCCCCAGGCTCACTCTTTTCCAGGCCAGCCTGTGCAGAGAGCTGAGAGCCCTCGGTGCTGGGCGCCTCCTAGAGTCAGAAGCGGCTTGCTGGGCTCCCACGTAGGTTTATCCACACAGGGGACAGGCCCAGCAGGACCTGGAAGTAGCCAGAACAGCCACCTCTGACTCCCAAGAGGCCACTAGTGCCAGGTGCTCAGGGGGATGACTTAGCACCTGCAGACCTCTCAAGCTGGGCATGGTGGCTTACATCTGTTGTCTCAGCATTCAAGAGCCTGACGCAGGAGGATTGCCATCAGCCTGGGCTGTGTGGTGAGTTCCAGGCCAGCCTGGCCTACGAAGAGCGAGACCCTTTTTCAAAACAAAACATAGAGCGAGGGACATAGATCCCTTGGGAGAGTGTTTGTTCACCATTTAGGACGCCCCGGGTTCATTCTCCAGCACCACATGAACCAGGTGTGAGGAGACACACCTCTACTCCTAGCACATGGGAGGTTGAGGCAGAAGGATTGTTTCAAATACCAGGTCAGTCAGGGCTATGCAGGACCATGCCCAGAACAAATGCTTTTGTTGTATTCCCAAAACCAAGCAAAGAAATGTCTTTCTAAGCACAGGAAATCACAGAGAACAACTGAATATCAGCCTAGTACTTCCCAGATTTGGGCATTCTGACACGACTGAGCGATTGGTTGAACAATTGATGTGTGTGTGTGTGTATGTGTGTGTGTGTGTGTGTGTGTGTGTACAAAGTGACAGAATCCCCAGGGAAGTGCTTCCCAGATACCAACAAACAGCAACCCTGTCCATTGCTCCAGCTGTGCCGCCTCTGCTTGCCCAAGCTATGATCTGTAGGGCTAGTGAGTTGGTGGCTACAGTGTGAAATTTGCTCAGGGTTATCCCACAAAGCACTGCACAGCCAAGAGCTGTGCTCAGTCATCAGGTGACAAGGTCGTGGCCAAATCGACTCAGGTAGCAGAGTCCACAGGCCCACATTGGCTCTTGATCCCCATGGCACTTAACAAGCTCCGATTTACATGGCCAGCTACAAGCAGTAACTGTCACTAGGACACGTAGACACCAGCTTTGAGATGGAGGAAAGAGTTGTCTTGAAACAATGTTTCTAGTACTGAGGTACTTAGTGAGGATGTGCAGACAGACCTGACTAAAGAAAGAGGGTGGAACAGGGAATGGCACCTGCTGCTTAGCTTTGTTTTGTTTTGTTTTGTTTTGTTTTGTTGAGACAGGGTCTCTTGTGACCCAGGCTGGCCTTGAGTTCTTGATCCTCCGGCCTCCCCTTCTTTTTTATTTTATTTTATTTTTTATATTTATTTATTTATTTGTTTATTTGTTTGTTTGTTTTGGTTTTTGGAGACAGGGTTTCTCTGTGTAGCCCTGGCTGTCCTGGAACTCACTCTGTAGACCAGGATGGCCTGGAACTCAGAAATCCACCTGCCTCTGCCTCCCAGAGTGCTGGGATTACAGGCGTGCACCACCGCCGACCTGCCTCCACTTCTTGAATATTAGAATTACAGGCCTGTGCTACCATACCCAGCCCAGTTTTTTTTTACTTTTGTTTTGATTGTTTGGCTTTGTTTTGTTTGTTTGTTTGTTTGTTTGTTTTGGGGAGTTGATAACTTTTTTTTTCTTTTTCTTTTTTTTATTTTTATTTATTTATTTATTTATTTTTTTATTTTTTGTATTTTCAGACAGTTTCTCTGTCTAGTCCTAGCTGTCTTGGAATTTTCTTTATAGACCAGGCTGGCCCTACAACTCACAGAGATCTGCCTGCCTCTACCTCCCAAGTGCCGGGATTAAAGGCAGGTACCACCAGGTGCCCAGCCTCTTTTTACTTTTTAAACGTATCTTCTAGTAAATCCAAAATAGTGCCTGGAACTCTGTTAATCCGTTGCCTAAGCAGTCTGATGCAGTCCCAGTCCCCAGGAGGGACCCAAGGAAAGTATCATAGACAATGGATGGACAGACCAAGAGCCAGCATCTGAACTGAAGTGCTGAGTGGCCAAGGCCTGGCAGCTCCATCTTCGCTCTCAGACTCCTAGACTGGTGTCGAGATGAAGAATGGGAGCCTCTCCTCTCTTCTCCTCACACTCTGGGAAGCCTCAAGCGTAGTCACCCTGTGGGAGGGCACGCTGAGCCCCTGCCCAGCATCCTAAGTCACCAGAGCTCCTGTCCTGGGAATGGTTCCCTGTCCCCCACACTTGCTGTTGCGTGTGACACTCTCACACCCCTGGCACCAACTCTCACACCCCTGGCACCGTCCCCCGGTGTGCTGGCCAAGAGCCTGGAGGGCAGAGCCGTTCTGTGAAGGGATGCAGCCGTCACCCCGAGTTCTCAGGGAGGAAAATGCCAGCACTGTGGTTGTCCCTGGGCATGCTTCCCAGGCCAGGGCAAGCGGTGTCTGTACACCATGGTGTCTGCTTTGAAGCTGCCGGGCCAGCACTTCACCAAGGTCTGGGCTGGCACCCAGGCTGCCTGGGAATGGATGCCCTCCACACACACACGCTGAGCTGGAACACACGAGTTGCCTAAGCTAAGTTGCCCAGAGTCTGGAACAATGCACCTTGTACAGCTCAGGGCTGGGGGCATCGAGCTCCTCCCCTCCCCCACCCTGCCTAGTCTAAGGAGGGACAGACTTCTCCACGGAGGAATGTCTCCTGGTCTGTTTGCTTTTTCCATAACTGGGAGCAAGTGCTCTTCCTACCACTGACGTACATATTTTCACTTAAAAAAAAAAAAGATTTATTTATGTATTATATGTGAGTACACTGTAGCTGTCTTCAGACACACCAGAAGAGGGCGTCAGATCTCTTTACAGATGGTCGTGAGCCACCATGTGGGTGCTGGGATTTGAACTCAGGACCTTTGGAAGAGCACTCAGTCATCTTACCCACTGAGCCATTTCTCCAGCCCCATCTTTTTACTTTTTAATCTGAGATAAAATCTGGCTAAGTCGAACTCACTCTGGTCTTGAGCTCATGCTGTAGCCTAGGCAGGCCTTGAACTTGCCATCCTCCTGCCTCATACTCTCCTGAGTAGCTCAGATGACAGGCCTGGCCATAGGGCCTGGCTGTGATTTTTAGCTTGGTGCCCTGAGCTCACAGGTCCACAGTCTCTCAAGATCTTCCCAGATGTGCCAGACTGGACGCAAGCTCTGGCCTGGGGTCTCGTGTACCCGGTTCTCTGGGGAGGTGTGACATAGCTGTCCTATAAGGACACTTGGGCATATGAACAAGAAGATAGTCCTGCAAAGACCACTCCCTCTCAGGTGGCAGAGCTCTGCTCTTTGTCAAGAGTTCCCAAATTCTGACTTAAGCAATGTGAGTTCATCAACTCCCAGACGATTCTGTGGGCTGAAGGAGGCACAGGACTGACGTCAGGAGCCAGCCTGATCCCACCACCTAGTGGGCGGATCCCGTCACCACGCATAGTCACACATGAGCCTCTGAGAGAGTCATTTTCTCCACAGTCCCCACCCTAGCCTCACCCCTAAACTCCTTGCTTTGGGAAGTCCCCCCACAGGGCCTACCCACATCCAACATTCAACACCATTTATTATGGAGTGACCTTAAGCACTGATTTGAAGTCGGCATGAGTGGTTTCTGGAATTAGTTCAGCGTGACCGTACGTCTCATTGCCTTCCTTTGCTTTTGAATGTACTGATGTCAGGGAGACCGGATGTGATGCCGGAGAGTCCGGTGTCCTGGACAAACTTCAGGCACTTCTACTTGACACTTTCTCAATATGCTAGAACCATGGTTTCTCATGCTTCTAGCTGATCTTGGGGGGAACAGTGCACCCTCGGTCTTAGGCCACAGAAGGAGGCGCAGTGGAAGCCAGCCAGTGCTGTGTCTCACAGAAGCTTCCAGACAGTTTTCTACCCACACAGAGGTGGAGCAGAGGCTCTCCTCCTCCTCCCTTGTGGTGACAAAGGATAGCCACAAGGGACCTTCCTTCCGCAGCAGGACAGGGAGAGCTCTGCCGCCCTTCCCTGTAGCAGTAAGACACACATTGGTTTGTTCCGTCTACTCTGGGATCTTGTTCCCCCTCTTAAAACTGTCGATTTAATTTTATAGTTACTTATTGTGTATCTGTGTGTGTACTGTGTGCTTGTGAACCACAGTGTGGATGTGAAGATCAGACGACATGTGAAACTCAGGTTTTTTCCCATCTATATGGAGGTGCCAGGGTTCAAACTCATGTTGTCTGGAAGGGTAGCAGATGCCCTTACCTGCAGAGCCAACTCTACGGCTCCTTGATTTTATTTGATATGAATTTTGCTCCAGTACAAAGAAATTGCAAAGAAAAATACAGATAGAGATACATGTGCTCAAAACAAAACAATAACAGGGCAAAGAGAAAGGCATGTGTCTGAGTACAAAGTGCTTGCCTGGCACATGCCAAGGTCAGGACTGTGCCCATGGGAACTTTTTCTAGACAGGATCTCAGGTAGCCCAGGTTGCCTCAAATTCACTATGTAGCTGAGGATGACCTTGAGAACTTTTTCTAGACAGACTCCCAGGTAGCCCAGGCTAGCTCAAATTTACTATGTAACTGAGGATGACTTTGGGAACTTTTTCTAGACAAGATCTCAGGTAGCCCAGCCTAGCTCAAATTCATTATGTAATTGGGGATGACCTTGGGAACTTTTCTAGACAGGATCTCAAGTGGTCCAGGCTGGCCTCAAATTCACTATTTAGCTGAGGATGACCTTAAACTTCTGGTCCTCTAGTCATTGTCATCTCCTCCTGCCCCAGGTGCTGGGAATGCAGGCATATGTGTGGCTGGCTCCCCAGTGGGACATCTTATGGCTCTTAAGGGCTCACCTCTAAGTCAGCGCACACCCCACTGCATTTCCAGACCTATTTTTCTTCCTGTCACTTGTCCATCCAGTCAGCAGGTGAACTGCTCCAGGGTGGTTCTCTGCCCATACCGCTCAGCGAGGCCTGCAGAGTCCAGCCACCACCGACTCTGGCTTTCCCTGCCTGTGCTGTCTGGCCCTGGGGTGCCAGCCTGGCCTCCTGGCACACTAACCTTGAGGTTCCCGACTTTCCTGCCCTCCTCCTCAACTCCAACCCCTGCTGCCTGCCCCTTCCACAGTCAGCGCGATATCCCCATCCCATCCTGCTAGGCTTGCCCATGTTTGGACTCTGTCTTGCCGGCCTAGTGGCTCCCAGTGTGGAAGGCTTGCCTGACTGTTCTCCTAGCTGCCAACACCCTCCGGAGCCTTGATTTATGGAGATGTGGGGATGAGCCAAGAATGAATGAGGGAGAGGGGGAGGGAGAGAGGGAGAGAGGAGAAACAAAGACAGAGGGAGGGAGAGGGAGAGACAGAGACAGAGACAGACAGAGAGACAGGGAAAGAGAGACAGAGACAGAGACAGATAGAAAGACAGAGACAGACAGAGATACAGGGAGAGACAGAGAGACAGGGAGAGACAGAGAGACAGGGAGAGACAGAGAGACAGGGAGAGACAGAGAGACAGACAGAGGGAGGCAGACAGACAGAAATGAGAAGAGAGGACAGGAAAGGAGAGGAGAGGAGAGAAGGGTAGAGAGGAGGGAACAGGAGGGGAGGAGGAGGAGAAGAAAGAGGAGAGGGGAGGGGAGAGGGGAGGGGATGAGGGGAAGGGACAAGGGAGGAGGGGGGACAACTTGAGCTCTTAACCGGGAATTGGAGGAGACCTGACTCCTGATCACTGTGTGTCCCTGAGGTGAGCTGTGTCTAAGAGAGCTGGGTATCCCTGCCTTTATCTGGTCCCGACATGCCAACCCTGCACCCTCCTCCAGCACAGCTTCTGCCTCTCAGCCTCCTCCTCCCAGACACCCACCATGCCCTCCAGCCTCCTCCTGGCCAATGGCGCAGCTCTGCTGGAGGGTCTGGTAGTCCTCGTTGCTGTGGTCATAGTATGATGCACGAGTAACTTTTCTACCTTAAAGCCGGCCGTTTTCCGTGCACAGGTCAGTCATTTCCGTAAACTCTCACAGTCCCGCGCTGCCCTTCCTTGGTCCACCTGCAGCCCTGGCAACCACTAATCCGATTGCTGTCCCCGGATTTGCCTGCTCTGGACGCTTGCTGTCAGTGGGATCACACACTCTGTGGCCTTCTGTGTCTGGCTTTTTCCCCCTGATCACCATGGATTTGGGGGTCCAGAGAGAATCATTCTGCTTTGGTTTTAGAGACAAAGTCTTGTTATGTAGCCCAGACTAGCTTTGGACTTGAGATCTTGTCTGTGCCCCCTGAGTAGGGGTCATGGGCATGTTCTACACCCATCGGGGAGTGTTTTGAGGTCTGTGTGCAGAGTTGTGTCAGCAGCCCAGTCCTCCCCCCCAGGCTGCCTCAGAGACACTCATCTCAGTTAGCAACTTGACACACCTGGGAAGAGGGAACCTCAAGTGAGGAACTGCCTCCACCAGATTGGCCTGTGGGGAACTGCCTCCATCAGATTGGCCTGTGGGGAACTGCCTCCATCAGACTGGCCTGTGGGGAACTGCCTCCATCAGATTGGCCTGTGGGACATTTTCTTGATGATGTGAGAGGGCTCGGCCCACTGTGGGTGGTGCCACTCCTAGGCAGGGGGTTCTGGATGGTATAAGAAAGCAAGCTGAGCACACCCCATGGTGAGCAAGCCAACAGCAGCACTCTCCACATCAGTTCCTGCCTCCAGGTTCCTGCCTCGAGTTCCTGCCCTGACTGATGGACTATAAACTGTAAATGGAAATTAACCCTTTCCTTCCCAGGTTGCTTTTGGTCCTGGTTTCTCACAGCAACAGGAGCAAATTAAGGTAGCACTCCCAAGGTTGGACGGACGGGCGGTGGCAGCAGTCTCCATAGCAAGCTGTGTGAGCAGGTTATCCAAGCACACCTGTGTGAGTTAGCAAGGCCATTCTCTCAGGAGCTGCCGATAAGCAAACTTTTGACTCTAGAAGGATCTGCAGAACTGTTTCCTGAGAGATTGTATCATGCTCCCAGCAGCCACGCCTACATCCTTTCCCAACGTCTTTTATTCCTTTTCTTTCTTTTCTCTTCTTTTTCTTTCTTTCTTTCTTTCTTTCTTTCTTTCTTTATTTCTTTTTCTGAGACAGGGTTTCTCTGTGTAGCCCTGACTGTCCTGGAACTCACTCTGTAGACCAGGCTGGCCTCGAACTCAGAAATCCGCCTACCTCTGCCTCCCAGAGTGCTGGGATTACAGGAGTGCGCCACCACCGCCCGGCTTTTTTTCCTTTTCTATACATGTGTTTATGTACGTGTGGTGCATGAGCACATGCATGCTACAGCAATTCACATGAAGGTCTGATCTGTATATTGGGCCATTTCCTGGGCCCCTTCCCATGTTCTTTATGGCATCTTCTAAAGGTTTCCCTTGAGGACCTGGTCATCAGTTCTGTGGCTTTCCATCTCTTGAGGTCCTGGTTTTGTTGTTGCTGTTTGGTTGGGTTTGTTTTGTTTTGTTTTTTGTTGTTTTGGTTTTTGAGACAGAGTCTCATGTAGCCCAGGCTAGCCTTGAACTCCCTTTATAGCTGAAGATTGAACTCCGGCCTTTACCTCCTGTGTGCTAGGAAGAGTTTTACTTGACTTACACTTCTACATTATAGTCCATCTTTGAAGGAAGCCAGGCCAGGAACTCAAGCAGGGCAGGAACCTGGAGCAGAAGCTGATGCAGAGGCTGTGGAGGCAAGCGAGCGGCTTACGGCTTGCTTCCCATGGCTTGCTCAGCCTGCTCTCCTATAAAGCCCAGGACCACGAGTCCAGGATGGCTCCACCCACCAGAGGTTGGGCCATACCCCATCAATCACTAATCAAGAAAATGTCCTATTGGGCCCGAACTCAGAGATCCACCTGCCTCTACCTCACAGGCGCCGGGATTAAAGGTGTGCACCACCACAACCACCACAACCACCACAACCCAGCTTACTTATTTTTTTAAAAAAAAGAAAACCCAAGCATTTGAACAAACACCTTTAAGCTTACCATTTGGAAGGTAGGGGCAGGAAGATGAGGGGCTCAAGGGCAGCCGTAACGACACAGAGAGTTCGGGGCTAGCTTGGGCTACTGTAGGACGCTACTCAGAATCAAAAGCTTAAGCCTGATCCTTGAGTCAGAGAGAGAGAGGGAGAGAGAGAGAGAGAGAGAGAGAGAGAGAGAGAGAGAGAGAGAGAGAGAGACAGTTTCCTAAGGCTGTATTCAGCTGTGGGGACTTCCGCCCAGGTCAGCAGGGGCCTGGGCTCCTGTACCGCACTCCTCACAGCTCCACCCCTACCCCGCTCCCATATAGAGGAGTCACCACTGCCGTTTCTCAGCTACCACACACTGTTTTATACACTGGGGTGTGGGGGTGTGGGGGGGCGTGTTCTAAGAGTTTCCTCTCCACAGGCAGGGCCAGTCCCCCTCCCTGCACAGCCCACGCTGGCTTCTCAAGCTTCTTGGTTTCCTCTGGCGTCCGCTGCCCCCTCATGCAGGCGTCTTCACCGCCCCACCTGCAGTGAGCAGCTGATATGTAGTCAGCCAGGCCCTCAGGCTGAGTGCCCAGGGACAGCTCCCCCGTGCTTCTGGGCTACCAGAGGAGCAGGCAGGGTGCAGCAAGGGGCTCCGTGGTAACCAGGGCTAAAGGGAGGGGCAGAGGGAAGGAAGAGGACCCGGCTCTCCGTCTTCATCCTTTCTGGGTTAAACACACCCAGAACATACATTCTCAGCCATTTTCTAGTCTGCCCCGTCTACCATGACAGCCGCACCCCGGCCTCTAGGACCTCCTGATGCCTGATACTTGCTCTCCTTGGTCCTCTGAGTCTAATACCAAGAAGGGTAGACAGGCCTGACACCGGAAGTACTCGGGTCATGTGAAACAGGACACAGGAAATTGCTCCCGAGGCTGATAAACCCTAGAGGTGAAAGGGGTGGGGTGGGAACGACTTCCCACTGCCCGTGCAGATGGAAGGGGTCCCGGACCTCAGATGGGACCTGACTTGAGAGCCATGAACCCAGGGCAGCAACAGCAAGGATGGCCAGCCTGCCCTCCGCTCGCCCTACAGCTCCAAGTGACTCTGAGATGACTTCCCCAGGTGATCTTCATTGTCTCCGCAGCTGTCTCACACAGCAGGGAGAGGTGACCCTCCTCTAGGACCCAGGGTTCCTTACGGAAACTTCCAGAAGCTTCCATACCACCTCGCCATAAAAGCAGCCTTGCACTTCTGCGCAGCCCTCAGCCTGGCTGCCTGATGGGCTCTTGACACTCTAGATTTTTCAGGTCTCCATTGTGGCCAGCTGTCACCGGGTGATTGTTCCTTTGCAGCCTTGCCCGGCTCAGCTGAGTCAGGCTCCAGGCTGGACAAGGTTGAGGACATTACCACATCCATTTCACTTTTTTTTTTTTTTTTGAGACCTTTTTCTTGTAGCTCAGGCTGACCGACCCTCCTGCCTCCATCTCCAGAGAGCTGGGATCACATTTATCAGGTTCTGGGGTTGGAACCCAGGGCCGCCTGCATGTTAGGCAAGCACGCTACAAATGAGCCACGCCCACAGCCACACTGGTTCCTCCTGAGCTCCCCAGGTGATTCCTGCAGGCTGTGGCTCTGGGAGCAACTGGAAAATACTCAGGGGCTCTCATCTAAGTAAGTCCAGAGGTAGCGTTGTGCTCTATCATCAGGAGACATACTGGCCTCAGGGGAGCGAGAAGGCCCTCACTGGGGGAGAAGGAGGGAGAGAGAAGCCATGGCCCAGAGGCTCAGCCTCAAGTTCTCAGAGGCTCTGAGGGGCGACCACCTCAGTACAGCAGGTGACAGGAGCGTTGCCCTGTCTCCTATATGTGCCACTCCCGCCCCCCCCCCCCCCATGGCTGATGTTCTCTCACTAAGGACAGCTCAGGACTGACTGGAGATGCTCAGTCAGATTGTTCTGTGCTTGTGACTCCTCTAAGCCAAGGTTCCCACAATGACCATAAGTGAGAATGACCGTCTACCCTGGGGGGCTGTCACAGGCACATGGGGACATCAAGGCCTCTTGCCTTGTTGGTGTTAGATCAGTACTAGTCAGAAAGAACAAACCCGACTTCTGGGGCGATTTGAAGCTGAGAAAATAGGCTGACATCTACCTGCCCGCCACTGCCCCTGTGCATTTGGCTGGCCCAGGTCCTTCCCCATCCAGAAGAGGAATTCAAGGACTCTGGCTGCTACCTCCAGGGGCTCCCATACCTCCTTTGTCACCATGAGAGGAGGTGGCCCTGCCCCTTTGCTCCAGAGGTCAGAACCTAGACACAGGGCCATTGGCAGCCCAGGAAGTAGTCTGTTGGGATTCATGGGAGGTGGTGAACAGTTGAAGGGCACCAGGGAACCCCTAAGAAAATCAGGGATCAAGGGGAGGAAAATTTTAACCAAATATACGCACATGTATATGTGAAAGCTTCTGCCCCCTGCCCCAGGGAAGAGACAGGGCAGGGGAAGTGATGTACGATGGATGCTGTGTTGTGAAGCTGGACCCACAGCAAATGTCCTGCCCCAGCTCCTAAGCGCTTCTGCTCCTCCTGGTTCATTGCCTGGAGCAGACATGGCAGACAGATGCTAAGTGCTAGCCCAGGAATGCCCACTTCACATGAGGACCTGGGAGCTCAAGCGGGGTAGGTCCCATCTTGTCTGGGGAAGGTGGGGTATGGGCTACCCTGCCCACCTGTCCACTTCTGTTGGAATTCTGAAGATGATTTGATCCATTTCCTATCACAATGGCCTTAACAAAGCCAGGGTCTGAAACATCACTGTATTTTTTAGCGATGGTTCAAAGTAGGAACACGAGTACCTGTGTATCCACTGCAGGAATTCCGCTTTCCTGCCCTGGACTCAGTTTCCCCTGAGTCATCCGGAAATATACACAGCACAGGGCTGCGGAGACCTGAGGCTGGTAGAGTGGGCACACACACTACAAGCTTGTGACAAAGAACTGAGCTAGACAGGTGAGTGGGGCTTCGAGGAGGGTCATTAATGAGAAAGCCACTAAAGGCACAGGGCTGGAAGCCACACCTCGGTAGTGTAAAGGTGTGGGTGTACGGCTCGTGGTGAATACTTGCTGGATGGATAGAGGAGGGGCATGGGGAAGCCATGCCCTATCCCTGGCATCAAAAACATAAAAATAAAGGCGGCTAGGCACTGACCCCAAGCTCCAGCACTTGGGAGATAGGGACCAGAGGGTCAGGGTGTTCAAGGGCACCCTGGGTGGTCTACCAGAGACCCTATCTCAAATAATACAAAAGAAACCATGATTTAGGGAGTCGGGAGGCGGCAGCCCGAGGCCTCTTAGTCTGCACCCTCAGGTCCTCTGCCAGCTGTGGCAGGCGGAGGCACGTGGCCAGTCAAAATGCCAGAATCCAGCAGCAGGGAAGCCCGCGGGTCACAGTGTCACCTGAACCTCCCAATTGCAGCGACGAGCTGGGGGCGTTACCTTTGCGTCTTTGCCCAGGAGGTGGAGCCGGGAGCCCCTTTCCCTCTCACAGAACCGGGGACAACTGGCCGATGCCCAAACTTTCCCGGGTGCGGGGAGCGCGGCTGCGGTGGGGGAGGCGGGCAGGGAGGCACGGTGGCAGGGGTTGTGGCTGAGCCCTGGGCGGGCTGTAGGGCGGAGCGGCCCGGGCGGCGCCGCCCTCCAGGTGCCGGGCGGGGGCCGAGGCAAGCGCCGCTGCAGGGAGAGCAGGCCGGGCCATGACCCCCGCGGCCCACGGCTGCAGGCGCGTCGCCTGGTATCCCTCTCGGCTGCCAGTGTCCGCGCCCAGCGCGCCCCAGGAAGCGGTGAGTGTGCGCGCGCCGTGCGCGCCTCGGCGGACGTACAGGACTTGGGTTTTGGCGATCTGGGGCATAGGGAGGGACCCAGGACGAGGGACCCCAGGATTGTGGAGATTTGGGACGAAGGGGATTCCGAGGTGGGGAATCCGAGACGGTGGAGACCCGGGTTGCGGAACCTTGGAGGGTAGGGAGCTCGGGGTGGGGTGGAGACGGGGGAGGGGTAGCCTGTGGAGACCCCAAGGGGGTGGGGACTCCAGAGTGATGGGGGACCCTTTGGCCCCTGGCGACTCACAACTTCCTGCAGACTTCGCTGATCAGCTCGGCCTGCCCTGGCCGCGTGTCCGACATCGGGCGGGGGCGTGTCCCGCGTGTGGCAGCCTCAGGCCCCTCTTTGCACCCGGCCGGGTTGTCAGGTTGCCGAGCAGTCGGGCAAGGTGGGGGCAGGAGGCCTCGGGAGGAACCGCTTCCCTCCACCAAGTGTTTCGAATGTATTATTGATGAGCTGCCTCGCTTAGGGGCGCCCAGTACATCAAAGCAGACCGCAAAGGGCGACCCGCTCGAAGCAGGCACTTCTCTTGGCAGGGCTGGCCCTGGCAGATCTGGGGAGGGCGCTTATTAAAAAGGGGACCCGCAGCTCCCCTTGGGGACTCTGAGGGCAGGAAGGACTTCTGGCCTTTGCCAAGAGAACTGTGCAGCGCAATGTAGGAGTAGTTCCTGAGAGTATAGAAATGTTAGAACACGCCCTGTTTTACAGATAAGGAAACTGAGTCCCAGATGGCTTCTCCTGAGTGGCGGACTCTGATGTCTCTCTCCAGCCCAGCCCGAGACACTTGTCTGGTTGTGCTAGCTGCAGAGAGCACCTCTTGCCTATCCAGATCCCTTTCTTAGCCAGGACACAATGTAGCCTGGTCCCCGTCTGGTCCCCTCTTCCCCCAAGTCCCCCTCCCTCAGGTCCGGGTCCTCTGCACAGGAGAAAGGCTGTGTATTTATGGAAAGACTTAATCCTTCCACCAGCCCCAAGGCCGTGGAAAGCTGCATCTAATCTGTCCCTGGAAGGCCTCAGCTGGTGGGCACACACCAGGCCGGAGTGTGCGTGCGTCCCCTAGGGAGGTGTAGGTCACTCGGGAGACTTACAAAGCAACTCGGTTCTCCTGGGCTGAGGACGCCGAGATGTTAGTGCTTAGCCAGCAGTTGGCCTGTGCCAGACCTGCTCCTGCACCGGCTGTCTTGACACTCACACAACCCTCTAACTAAAGCTACCTCTTGTCCCCATTTTAAAGGCAAGAAGCTGAGGCAGGAAGGTTGATAAGTCCAGGTGTTAGCCCCAAGGCAGCAGAGAATGGCTCTCATCTTGGGAGTTGGGGGGTGGGGTGGGGAACTGGGCCAGGTCTGTAAAGTCATGGGAAATAAGCCCACTCAAGAGAAATCTGCTTTGAGTGTCAATCTCCCAGGCCCCACACAGCCATGGTCTCCCAGAAGTAGCCACCAAAGTCGCAGTATTCTTCCCCCTGTCCCTGTGCTCAATCTTTCAGGAAAAAAAAATTTTAATTTTATGTGCATGATTGTTTTGCTGGCCTGTATGTCTGCCCATACACATGCCTGGTGCTCTTTGAAGGCCTTGGAACCCGTAGAGCTGGAGTTACAGGTGGTTGTGAGCTACCAAGGGTGCTGGGAACAGAACCCGGGTCCTCTGCAAGAGAAATAAATGCCCTTAACCACTGACCCATCTTCTCCTCACACCATCCCATCCTCCAAGTTCAACCTTCACTGTTATAGTAAGCATATGGATACTTTGTTGCACTTTGTAAACATATGGACACTTTGTTAAACTGTGGGCTTTATTGTTTAGCAGATGTTTTTAATGGTAGGTAAGCAGCAGAGTGGAACATGGATATCCCCATGTGGCCCAGAGCAGGCAGCAGGCTGGTGGGAAGCCAGGGTTAGCCCTGGGTGGGGTCTCCCGTGGGGTTTCCGTGGTTGTTGGCCTGTTCCCTGAGACTCAGGTTGGCCGTCTAGCATCTATTCTCAGCACGGTGCTGGAGCTGGAATTGAAAGAATTCTAATCCTGCTGCACAAATCCAGTGACTTTCCTAAAGAAGGAAGAAACCCAGAAGTGGGTGTGCCCAGTCGGAAGCAGCTCTGTGTGGGAGCTTGGGAAACTGCTAAAAGACCAGGTTGCCCTGCCCTGCCTCCCGCAGCCTCTCAGGTCCACACACCTAGCAGTCAGTCAGTCACCTTCCTCCACTCTGACTGCTCCTGCCCAGCCTGGTTCTTAAAGGATGGCTTTGTTAAGGAGGTGGGGCAAAGTGCCACTGTGACTCAGGCCCTCTTGGCAGAGGGGACTGGGCAGAGACCATGGTGAGGGGTGCTCCCGGCCAACCGCCTGCTATTCTCGACAGCTGATACCACAGTCAGGACCATGGCTAAAGTAGCCGAGGTTCCAAAGGAGTAACCAAAAGAGGTCTATCTCAGGCCAACTGCAGATTCCTACTGAATTGTATAGGATGTACGTCCCCCACACAGAACCCAGGCATCAGCCTGAAGCCCGACACTTCACCCCTCAGCAGCTCTAGATGTTGGTGACCCTGGACCCCAGTCTCCCCCAGACACAGGCCGGAGCCTGCCTTCTAAAGCAGGTGCACATCCTGATGAGGTCTGACTTTTTTTTTTCTGTGTGTTGCAAACCTGTGAAAGCCATGTGGCAAAGTGACCTCCGATGTAATCAGTCTCCAAGGCCCAGAGAGAGTGTGCCCTCACTGCCCGCTTTTTAAAAAATTAATTAATTAATTAATTTAATGTGAGTACACTGTAGCTGTCTTCAGACACACCAGAAGAGGGCGCCAGATCTCATGGCGGATGGTTGTGAGCCACCATGTGGTTGCTGGGATTTGAACTCGGGACCTCTGGAAGAGCAGTCAGAGCTCTTAACTGCTGAGCCACTTTCTGAGGCTCTTCTCAGAGCCCTGACTGTCATGTACAGTACTGTGGCTGAGCCGTCCCTCACTCCCACTCAGGAGGGAGGAGACCCTGCAAGAGGAAGTGGGGTTTTCTAACTGCCTGCTTGTCTTTGGGGAGGATCTGGTGGTGAGGTTTTATGTCTCCAAGTCCATTGTTCTGAAGGGAAGTTCTTCACCCTGCAAAGGTGTGAAGTGAGAGACTTCATGCCCCGCCCCCTCCTGTTCTTCAGGATAACCAGCAGCCTGTCGCCTCCCACTGCTCATTTGCTGAACTGGGCTGAGGGATGGGTGACCTTTGACCCCACACCTCAGTAAGAGGAGGAGGGAGCTCTTTTGAGACCAGGTCTCATTTGGCCCACTCAGGCCTCAGTCTCCCTATGTAGCTGGTGCTAGCCCTGAATTCCTTATCTTCGAGCCTGTGGGCTTACAGGTGTGTACAGCCGCCATGCCTGGCTCAGTGTGCATTTCCTGCAAACAAGATTGTCCCTTGCAAAATAGTGACCCTGTGACCTGAATCAGAGGCATTAGTGTAGGCTCCATGTTACCACCTAAGATAGGCTCTTTCCTTTTCCGTTTTTGTCATGTGTGCATATGCATGCATGCTTTTGCATGTGCGTGGGCAGACATGGGGGGAATGCATAGACACGTACATGCATGGGCATGCCACATCTGAGGTTGATGCCAAATGTCATCCATTGTTCTTCGGCCTCATTCAGGGAGGCAGGATCTCTCAATCAAAGCCAGAGCTCACGGATGTGTTTGCCAGCTAGCCCTGAGGATCCCAGCCTCTGCTCCGAGCCCGGTGGGGAGCTGAACCAGCTCCCCATCCTTGCATTGCGCCACTTCAACTGGCCCCTGTGTTTCTTTTGACCAATACTTTGCAAACGTACTCAACCCTGTCCTGCCCACCAGCCTCAGCCTCAGAGCAGGCCTCACTCAAAACTGGTTCTTCTCCCTCGCCCGCACCACCTTGACTCCATCTCTGGCACATCCCAGGCACAACAAAGACTTCAACACCCTCACTGTTCTGTGCTCTGTTGGGTGGCTGAGGCCTACTCCCAACTGAAAGAACAGGAGGAGCTCTAAAGTGTGTGTGTGTGTGTGTGTGTGTGTGTGTGTGTGTGGTGTGTGGCGCCTGGCTGCAGTGAATGAGCCCCTGCTGAGGTGATTGACAAGCGGGACTTAGGGTCTGCTGAGTCCTGTGGGCTGAGGCTGATCCAGCTCCCAGCTCCATGGCTCCCAGTAAGCTGGGTGGCCTGGCGCGTCTGGGGTGGAGGTGGCTTCCCCTCCCCCGCCTCCTGCATATATTGATCAGTTACTTGAGTTCTAAGGAAAGCCTGGTAGGAAGGGCAGGAGACCGTGGGTGAGAACTTTTCTAATTCTCCATGGACTAGGGACACAGCCTGATATTATTCTATCCACTCCAAGAATCTGTATTGAGAGGACTGTACTGAGAGGCTCAGTGGTCCAGTGGGTATGCCCGCCAGTCACAAGGGCCCTGGTTCAGTTTCCAGCACTGCTGGTAGGTCAATGACTAGAAACCTTGAAAAGCAATAGGGCAGGGGTTGTAATAGATGATCTGCTATAGTAGGTGTCATCGGGCCCCATGGCCTGGTCTGAGGCCCTTACAGCTGTTACCTCCATACCCTTAACCCTAAACCAGCCTTTCCTGAACTTTCCCAGACAGCAGCCCTCTGCCCCCAGAGCAATATTCAGCCCAGATGTGGTCAGCAGGCACTGTGACCTCACAGCTGGCTTGTCTCAGCACCCCTTCCTGTTGTGTGCCCAGCTGGCCAAGTAGGGGCCTCGCCACATGGACCAGTACAATGACATCTCCCACCCCTCTCTGAGAACTCTCCTCTCTTCACAGGCCGGCGGGGGCGACGCCATGGGGCTGAAGCCCTCCTGTCTGAAAGGTAAGGTTGAGCATGGGGTTTGGGGCCAAGGGGAATGGGGGAGCAAAAAGAGGGAGGCTGGGGTGGAGATAGTGCAGGGGACCCACAGGCCTGGGGTGCTGGCCTAGACTAATGGGAGACAATCTATGCGTACAGTCGGGAGCTATAAATGCTTGCTCTGCTTCTGTGGCCTCCCTGAGTCCTTCCTTCACCAGAGGTCAGTATTCCAAGGCTTCAACTTCCTCCTTAGAGGGAAAATCCTTGGGAAAGAGGGCACCCGTCATCACGCAGGCAAAAGGTCAGCTTGGCCAGTTCTGCACCGGAAAGCTCAAGAAGGGCACAGAGTCAGCGAGAGGTGTTAGGGAGGCAGCACGGGTCTCTGTCTGATATCCAGAAGGAGCCTAAGGCACCGTAGCCTCCATGAAAGTCACCCGAAGCCTTCTGATGCCCCCCTGTGGTACAGGCATGGTCCCCACCCTTACCTCTGAGCCTTGAGGTTCAGACCTGCCCTGAACAGCCCTGCTGGTACCACAGGCCCGGCCTATCTGCTCCTCATCATCCAGAGGGCGCCATCCGTCCCCATAGTTCTTGCAGGCTGCAGGGCCCAGCTCCTCAGTGTCTGCTGTGTATCCTGAAGGCTGCTGCCAAACACAAACTCACTACCCCACATGCTCAGCTACTGGCCTGACAGACACCAGGCTTCCCTCCCTGCCCGCCCCAGGCACCTCTCCTCAGCCTTCTCTTGCCCTCCGAGATGAGCCTACGGAGAGGCCTGTGTTCCCCAAGCCGCCCAAGGCTCTGGAGACCTGAACAGTGGCCTTGATTTCCTTGTCTGTAAGTGGGGTCATGACAGGCTGTGGGTGTTCAGGAGTGCCAGGCTGTCAGCCCTCAGACTGTCCCCAGGGTGCAGTTCTTGTCATTACGCCCATGGCCTTCTGCTCCCTGGGCCTTCCAGCCCTTTCTCCGAGGTCTCAGGAGACTTAAGGTCTCTGGGTATACGCTGAAGTATTCACTGATTGCAGTTAATGTGAACAAGATGAGACTGGTGGTGCACGCCTCTAATCCAGCCCCGCCCCCGACACAGAGACTGGTGGATCTCTGAATTGAAGGCCAGCCTGGTCTACAGAGTGAGTTCAGGTCAGCCAGAGCTACACAGAAAGACCCTAACGCAAAAAAATAAAAAAAAAACAAAACAAACAAAAACATTTACATGATGAACTTTGAGAAAAACAGAATCCCTGTGCACCCCCAGCCCCTACCACAGCATCGACCTCCTGCTCCCAAAAGGTATGAAAATGCTGGGGTCTGGCCGTGGTGGTGCATGCCTTTGATCCCAGCACTTGGGAGGCAGAGGCAGGCGGATTTCTGAGTTTGAGGCCAGCCTGGTCTACAGAGTGAGTTCCAGGACAGCCAGGGCTATACAGAGAAACCCTGTCTCGAAAAAACAAAACAAAACAAAAAAAACAAAAAAAGAAAAGAAAGAGAAGGCTGGGAAGGAGTGTATGGTGGATGGATGTCTCCTGAGCTGTCACTCTGTGTGGGCGGGGCAGATTTAAGACAGCATCCCATTGGCCCATCTGGGAGGGTGGGGCATCTTGACTGACAGCTCCACCCTCCACTGGGACTGCTAGCAACAGGAGTACTGAGGCTTGCAAGGTAGCCGGAAGTTGGAGGAGCCCTTACTGCACTTTAGCGCTGCCTGTCTCGGGAACCCCAGGCTCACAGGAGCAGGTGAATGAGTGCCCACGTGAGGAGTGGCTGGACGTGGGACAGCTGGTGGCAGGGGCGTTAAAGTCTGAGTGGGCCCTTCTCTTGTGTCCGTGAGTCTTAGCCTCGCAGTGGCTGAGGCTGCTCCCTATTCTGTTGATGGTCCTCTGCTCTCCTTGGCTGTGAGTCCTCCCTCTACTGCGCCCAGCGCAAAGCATGCCTGTGATGTCACCCTTCTGTAACCATGCAGAATAGACATAAACTTCGCCCTGATGACCCGCGAGTGCAGTTTGTTATAGAATGTGGGACACCGGCCCCCTGCCCCCGACATCTTGCCCCTTTCTATTGCCAACAACTCTCATGCCTTGTGCACGAGAACGCCAGGCTTCTAAGAGATTCTCCCACCTCATATGCAAGGTCCCCTCTTTCGCCTGCCTGTAGGGGCATTGCAGTTTCCAGGGTCAGCGTGTTGCGCCTCTGTGTCATAGGATTAGATGACCTTCCAAAGTGCGGATTTCAGTCAGTTTTGCGTTACTACCACAAAACACTGGAGATAAACAGCTTACAAAGATGAAAGGTTTATCGTGGTTCGCGTTGTTCCCTCCGTCCATGGTTACCTTGTGCCTGGGAGTACAACCAGGTGTGATTGCATTTGAGAAGAGTTAATGGGATGCAGGGGGCTGGAGAGATGGCTCAGCGCTTAAGAGCTCCTCTGAAGGTCCTGAGTTCAAATCCCAGCAACCACATGGTGGCTCACAACCATCTGTAACAAGATCTGATCTGACTCCCTCTTCTGGAGTGTCTGAGGACAGCTACAGTGTACTTACATATAATAAATAAATAAATCTTTAAAAATATAGAAATAAGAAAAGCATGAGATACTGACCTCATAAGAGTTAGGAAATTAAAAAGGTTGGGCCCCGGGCCCAGGGTCTTAATATATCCTCAAGGCTCAATGACATAACTTCCCACTGGGTTTGCTGGTGTTGGTTTTTTGTTTTTTTGTTTGTTTTGTTTGTTTGTTTTTTTTCGAGACAGGGTTTCTCTGTGTAGCCCTGGCTGTCCTGGAACTCACTTTGTAGACCAGGCTGGCCTCAAACTCAGAAACCCGCCTGCCTCTGCCTCCCAAGTGCTGGGATGAAAGGCGTGCGCCACCCCCCCCACCCTCCACCCCCATCCCCCCACCCCCACCCCCGGCTTGGCTTGCTTTTTACAAATGTCCCCATGGACTGGGCACCAGGACCATGGCAGATAGAGCTTATGGGATACTTAACATCTCACTAGGCATGTATATGTAATCCCATCACTTGTGAGGCTGAGGCAGGAGGATTTCTGCAAGTTTGAAGCCAGCCTGGGCAACATAGTGAGTCCCAGGTCAGTCTGGGCTCCACCCTAGTAAAAAACAAACAAACAAACAAACAAACAAACAAAAAAACAACAATAGACCTGCAGTCAACAGAATGGGGTGTGTTTTATTTTTCTCTCACTCACCAACGAGGACTGGCCTGGTTATATCAGAATGTCTGAATTATTTCAACCCCAGGACACAGACTGATTCTCCAACAGGGCACACCTCTGTTCCTCACTACCACAAACCTAAAAGCCACACTGCACCAAGGGCCCCTGGGGCAGGAACTTTGGAAAGGACCTTTGGAGGTAGCACCAGTTTTCATTGTGTGCTTTAGGCGAGTTAGACTTGGCCTGCACATCATTGAGCCTTGGTCTCTGGGGGTGATGAAGCCGTTCCACAGAGGTCTGGGAGTGACTCAGGTCAGGGACTGACACAGAGGGCCCCAAGACTCCTCACTGTGTACTGGTGTCAAGACCCAAGATAGACCTACCAGCCAATGAGTCTGCTTGCTCCAGCCCCTCCCCACCCCTGCCTCTCTCTCTCTCTCTCTCTCACACACACACACACACACACACACACACACACACGCACATGCACACACACACACACACACACACACACACCACACACAGGACACACAGGGTAATGTTGTCCCCCACAGGCCTAGTCACAGTTTTCTGTGTGGCTGACTCCAATGTAGCTGCAGGTTTAGCTCGGTGTAGTGCTATGGGTTCTGTTCTGTCTCCTTGAGACTGTCTCATGTCGCCACCCAGGATAGTTTTGAGCCCTCTATAGCCAAGGATGACCTTGTGTTTTATACAGTCATACTGGATAGATTGGCATGATGATGATGATGATGATGATGATGATTTGTTTGCATTAGATCCCAGGAATCAGAATGGTAAATGACAACAAATTGTTGTTTTACTTGATTCAGCCTGGGAAAGGCTCTTTTCTGTGAATTCTATATAGATTAAGTCATTTGTCTCCAAGACAAGAAAGGTGAAGCCCAGAGAGGGAGTCTAGTTTCCCTGAGGTCACACAGCCTTGGCCCAGGCAGGATTTGAACTGTCCCCAAAGCCTGACTCCAGTCACCCCATCATGACCTCCATCCTCCTGTGGCTCCCCTTTCGTCTTTCCCTCTGCTCCCGAGTCCACAGTTGTTAGGCTCAGTCCACCCCATTCACCTTGGAGCCAATTCACCCCTAGAGGTGGGTGGGGGTACTGATTTCACAGGACAACAGAGGCAAGGGACCCAACCCCGACCTACCCAGGTCCTCCATCCCTGGGGCTCTGCTGTTCCCAGCCAATCTTCCTTGTAAGCTGCCAGCTCCAGGCTACTCGGGGCTCCAAACAGCTCTGCTCCTTGCCCGCAGCGCAGCCCAGCATCCGACACCCCAGAGCCTGGCTTGTCTTAGCACTCCAAACTCATTTTCCATAAACCAGGATGCCCCTGGGTGTGTGACTCTGGGCTCAGAGTTCTCAGAGAAAAGTGAGACATCCTCTCACCCAGCCACACTGTGGGCTGAGTGTCCTCTAGAGAATTCTACCGAGTTCCACACAGAGACTCTACTGAGGGCTCACGGAGAGCACCAGCCCCTTAGAGGACAGGGCCTTCAGAAATTTGTAGCTGTCATGGTGATGGTCTCTAGAGACAGAAGGGTGGTGAGCTAGAGGTTAGCCTGGGCTAGCTACACAGTGAAATCCTATCGAAAAACTAACCAACCAGTCAACAAATAAATAAAGTTTGGGCTGGTGAGATGACACAGCAGTTAAGAGAACTTGTTCTGACAACCTGTTCCAGCTGGTTTTGATTCCCAGTACTCACATGGTGGCTCCCAATTGTCCGTAACTTCAGTTCCAGGGGTGCAGCATCGTCTCTAACTTCTGTCAGCACAGATGTACCCAAAAGCAAAACGCTCATACGCATACAATATACAAATATTCTTTTTTGATTCTGTTTGGTTCTTTTCTTGCCCGAGGTCAGGCCATAAACGACCTGTGACAGGCAAGATCAGGTTCTACATAAGTTTGGGGTTCTTGTGGGTTTGGGAATTTTTTGAGGAGGAGGAGGAGTGAGAGTTTTTCAGTTCCGGAATCCACCATAAGTGATTGTTTATTAGGAAAGCTGTGAAAGCCTCAGGGCTGTTGTCCTTGGATGGTCTCAAATCACCAACCTATCAGTTATCAACCTAACTTTCTCACTAACCAATCAACTGATCACGTGACAGAGATGGTTAAATATTCTTTTTTTTTTTTAAGATTTATTTTTTATTATACGTAAGCACACTGTAGCTGTCTTCAGACACACCAGAAGAGGGCATCAGATCTCATTACAGATGGTTGTGCGCCACCATGTAGTTGCTGGGATTTGAACTCAGGACCTTCCGAAGAACAGTCAGTGCTCTTAACCGCTGAGCCGTCTCTCCAGCCCAGGTTAAATATTCTTATAAAAAGTAATATAAGCCTGGCAGCGGTGATGCATGCCTGTAATCCCAGCACTTGGGAGGCAGAGGCAGGTGGATTTCTGAGCTGGAGACCAGCCTGGTCTACAGAGTGAGTTCCAGGACAGCCAGGGCTACACAGAGAAACCTTGTTTTGAAAACCAAGAGAGAGAGAGAGAGAGAGAGAGAGAGAGAATATTTCTTTTTGAAAGACTCATTTATTTTCAGTTATGTGGAATGAATGTGTGGGTTCCACTGAGGCCAGAGAGGGCGTCAGATCCCTGGAGCTAGAGCCCCAGGTGATTGTGAGCTGTCTGGGGGGGGTGCTGGGAACCGAACTTGGGTCTCAGGTCCTCTGCAAGGGCATCAGGTGTTGCTCTCCTTCGCACTTGTCACCAACCCCCCCCCCCAAGAACTAACTTCTCAGGGGTACACCTTGGCGCCTACAGTGCCACCCGCCTCTATGACCCCTGCTTCCCACACCTGCCCTGCCCCTGTAGCCTGCCTCCCATCACCTCTCCAGTCTCGGTCCATGCACCGCCTGCTCGTGCCTCTGCCTGAGACACAGTTCTCCATACCAGGGTGGCTCCAGTGTCAGTCCTGCCTAATGTTGGGGTCCCTCATGGCACCTGAGCTTCTCTCCTTGTGCCCCCTTTGCAGCCTGGACCACATGTTCACATAGCCCTGTGTGTCTCCTCTTAGGGCCCCCTCACAGCAATGGCACAGAGTGGGTGCTCAGTACACTTGTTGGTAAAAGAAAGCCTGCCCCGGTTTACAGCCCTGGTCTGGGCTCCATCCCCAGAGCAGGCCCTTGGCCTCCTGGAATCCCAAGTGTACCTAGCTTCTGTTCTGGGCGCAGGGACACCCAGATCCCTACCCTATGGTGGTGGCATTGCCAGCCATTGAGGTTGGGGACTCTCTGGTCCCTTGGAAGCTGGAAGAAGCCATTTTCTAGATGGAGACCTTAAAGAGTTCAGGGAGTTTAGTCCTTGCAGGAGTATCAGCTGAGGATCTTTGCCGAGCTCACACTAGGGATCCATCCAAAGTTGTCAGCCAGTCTGTGACCTCCTGTGACCTTCCTTCCAGAAGTAAGGCCGGCCATGACTCTGTCGTCACAGCTCCTAAGGCCACAGTCCTCAATCTGTAGGTTGTGACCCCTTGTGGGGAGGTCACATAAAAGCCATCAGAAAACATAGACATTTACATTAGAATGTAGAACAGCAGCTAAATTCCAATTATGGAGTGGCAGCAAGAATAACTTTATGGTTGGGGTCCCCACAGCGTGTGGAACTGTGTCAAAGGGTCACAGCATTAGGAAGGCTGAGAACCACTGTCCTAGGGAACAGGAGAGAGAGTAGTGTGGCCTCCACAGAGTCAGTCTCTGCATGGCAGGGCTGACAGGTAAGCCACACCCCTCCTCAGCAGGCGGTGCTGACTCAGGCCACGCCCCTCCTCAACATGGCAGGGCTGACTCAGGCCACGCCCCTCCTCAGCTTTTGGAGGGGAGCTCCCTCAGAGCTAAGCCTCTTAACTCTGAAAGCCAGGCTCCAAGGCTCTAGAAGAGGAAAGGAAGAGGGAGAACCAGCCCCAGCCCTACCCTTACCCCAGCCCCAGCCCCACCCCTACGCCAGCCCCAGCCCCCACCCCTACCCCTAACCATGGCCTACTAATTAAATCCTCTCAAGACTACAAGCCAGCAAGAGTCGCCTAGGCTAGCACTTAGGCCCCTAAGACCTGACAGGACCAGTGCGCGGAGCTGTGGTGGGCAGGCACATTAAATAAAGCACCTCCCATTTCTCCAACCCTCATTTTTGCTCAAGGGATCCCCAGATAGTTGGTACCCCCCACTCAGAACTCTCTAGCTCAGAGATGCAAAGCTTTGACAAACGCGAGAGCCACCCAGACTGTCTTGCGTGTCTGCTGCAGCCTGGCTTCCCAGCCGATGGGCCCGGTGTCCTGTGCCGGGTCCCAACTATCCTTAATCCCCACAATAAACAACAATGTATAAATTATACATGTATGTATACATGGATTTTATACATGTATAAGCTATGTAGATTAGACTTTATAGGTTTAGTACAGCATTGTACAGAGAAAGCGGTCAGTGCTCTAAGGCACAGAATTTTTTATTTTTTGACAGTGGTAAGCCTGGTACATGTCTTCCAAAGTGGGCTGCTCAGCCAAAGTCCTCAAAGTGCATTAGATGCGTATTTATGTGTGTGCATATGTTCATATGCATCTGTACATGTTTATGTGTGTATTATGTATTTATATGTGTATGACTCATGCCTTTAATCCCGGCAGCCCTCAGGAGGCAGACAGGCAGGTCTGTAAGTTCAAGGCCTGCCTGGTGTATGTGTGTCTATGTGTGTGTGTGTGTGTGTGTGTATGTGTGTTATGTGTATATGTATGTGTTTGTGTATATATGTATATGTTTGTGTATGTATGCGTTTGTATGTGTATGTGTTTGTGTGTATATGTATGTGTTTGAGTGTGTATGTATGTGTTTGTGTATGTATGTGTTTATGTGTATTTGTATGTGTTTGTGTGTATATGTATGTTTTATGTATGTGTTTGTGTGTATGTATGTGTGTATATATGTATGTGCATGTATGTATGTGTTTGTATATGTATGTGTTTATATGTACATGTGTTTATACATCTATGTATGTGTTTATATGTGTTTATATATTTCTATAAAAAGACTAATATTAAGGATGTAGGCAATTGCAGCATTCAGCATGTGGAGGCAGGAGGATCAGAAATTCAAGGCTATCTTCAGCTATATAGAAAGTTCTAGTCTACCCTGGGGGGGGGGGGTCAGCACAGAGACCTGAAGTCTGATCCAGATCTCCTTCTGGAACCTTCTGTACAGAGCAGCTCCAGCCCAGGCTGATCTATGAGTGTGGTGATTTTGAAAGCCTGTTTGAAACTGGGGAGATCATAATGAAGAATCTATCCAGCCCCATCCTGTGCCCCGGGGCAAAGTCCAGCTCCCAGCCTCACTCTAGGATTTAACCCTTCTCCCTTCTCGCCAGTGCTTAAGCTAAGCCTCCTCAGCAGTGCCCGATGCCCTCGGGAATTAGGGCACCCGCCCTAGTAGCAGGAAACAGATGCCCTCTGTAATCACCCGTGCTGCCCCCATCCCGCATGGCTGGAGCCACTTAGTGAGGACCCCCAACCCCAGCTTGAAACTCCTCAAGTCAGTAGTCAGCACCCCACTGGCTGTTTATCTGTCCAGACACAAGCAGGGAGACAGGCTACCCTGCCTCTCCCAAGCACATTCCCTGCACTTCCCCTTTTAAAAGAATACCTTTGGCCAGGCGTGGTGGCCCAGGCCCTCAGAGACAGAGGCAGGCCGGCTGCACAGGTGTAGTTTAAGACCAGCCGGAACCACACAGAGAAACAAGAGTGTTCTGTGTTCCATGACAGCTTGGTGCATGTGCACAGCGTGTCTTGGGCCTTCATCCTTGATAGCTTCAGAGCTTTGTCAAGTGACTCCTGGCAATTGAACCTGGGGCTCCCCCACCCCCAGACACCACATGGCAGACAGAAGGCAGATAGCTATCTCTGTTTCTCATTTGGCCGATTTGATGGTAGAAAGTGCCTTCCTAGGAGGAACTCTGCTTTTTTTTTTTTTTTGATGAGTGTTGGGTCCAGGCAGGCCTCCAACTCACAGAGCTCTACCTTGGCATCTTGAGTGCTCTGAGTCTTCTTTCCTTCCCAGAGAGAGCAGGAAACTTCCTCAAGATACACAGCAAGTGTGTTTTGACACCTGGTGTGTGTCAAGGTGCTGCAGCCTCTTATGTGGCTTCAGCCTTCATAGTGTGTCATAGACTGTGGCAAAGACAGGAAACCAGGGGCTATGAGGTACCTGCTCCGGGCCATGAGCACATTCTAGGCCATTACCAAGAGCAATCACACACACACACACACACACACACACACACACACACACACACACACATACACATACACACCACAATTTTCTTGAAGCATAGTTTGCTCTATAGCCCAGGCTGGCCTGGAACTTACTTTGTAGCCGAGGACAGCCTAAAATTCAATAGCCAACCTCTTGCCTCAGCCTTCCAAATGCTGGAATTGTGCAGATTACACCTGTGATTCTCAACCGAGGTGTTGATGTGTGTGTGTGTGTGTGTGTGTGTGTGGTGTGTACCTGTGTGTCCCACAATGAGAATGTCCCAGATGTCAGAGAAACGCAAGCTTAGAGTGAGCTCTGGTGACATACACACTATCTGCAGGCAGGAGGATCAAGAGTTCAAGGCCTGCACAGTGGAACAAGAAATAAACAAATGAAGCCAGGTGGTGGTGGTGCACGCCTGTAATCCCAGCACTTGGGAAGCAGAGGCAGGCAGATTTCTGAGTTCGAGGCCAGCCTTGTCTACAGAGTGAGTTCCAGGACAGCCAGGGCTACACAGAAAAACCCTATCTCAAAAAAAAAAAAAAAAAAAAAAGAAAGAAAGATAAGAAAGATAAGAAGAAATAAACAAATGACTATCTTCCTGCCTCACTCTCCCAGATGCCGGGATGTTGAGTGCACACTGTTGACCCAGAGATGTCAGGCGTGTGCCGTGAGTCGGCTCTTCTTGGTCCCCGTGACTAAGCTCTTACAGTCATCCTATGCTAGTTTAGGGTTGAGAGGCCAGAAGAAAGGACCGTTGCTTCTCAGTGATGAGGCCGGGGCTGGACCCTGTGAGCTCTCAGAGGCCCCAGCAACCTTCCCTGAGGGCCCTGCAGGCCGGCTGGGTCTGGCTGCTGGATATACAGGCATGCAGGCAGGAGGTCAGCCCTTAGCCTGAACTCTCTGGCAGCCTCTTCACAGGCTCCTCCCAGTGCAAGCTCCAGCCGCAGGCCCCTGACGCAAGCAGGAGCTTTTCCCTTAATTGAAAAGAGATTTTAAGCCATCTCGGTTGGGCCCAGGCCCCCGCGAAGAGGTAAAAACTGCCAGAGCCATCAGCCGTCACCACATCCGTAGCATCACTAGGCATTCCTGGTGGTTGGAGTTATAAGCAGAGAGTGAAGAAACATGAACGGCTAGATGTTGTGGTAGAATCTTAGCATTCTCTGCCTGGTTCCCGCCCCAGGGCCTTTGCTCAGGCGGTGGCTGCCCCAGAGTTCTTCTCTGTCCCTTCTGCTGCTTTGATTGCCCCCTCTGGACAGCCTCCTGCGTGCCCATCTCCCCTCAAGCCACCAATAGTTTGTCATTTGTCCTTGTCCCTCTTGTGACCAAGACCGACTCATGCCGGTCTCTCCAGGAGCCAGCATCAGGGTCATGTGACTGCACTGTGTCTCAGCGTGGTGGCCCCTCCTAGGGAAGTGTCCAAATGGGGTCTGTCCCCTCTCCACGCAGACCCTGTAATGGTTGTGGTTCCCTTGCTGGGAAGAGTGATCTTAGGGCTCCCACCCCCCCCAAAAAGACAGCAGTTGTTTTTTGTATTTAAAGGGTGTAAGGTGAGCACCCAGGACAGACGCTCACTGCTTTTATTCTGTCGGTGGCAGGGCCTGGCATGATTGCCCAATTGGTACAAAGGGGAAGGCATGTGACAGAGTTTGGGGAACATCCAGGGTTGAGAAAACCAGGCACGAGGTAGTGGAGGTCTGTAGACTCTTGGCTAGATACCTCTGATGGAAAAACAACTCTCACTCTGTTTCTGTTGCTGGAACCTGGAGCCGGAGGCAGGGGAGGCTCGGGAGCAGGCACAGAAACATCTGCGGAGTCATTTTGATCTCAGTTGCATGCCCAGCGTCTGATACACTGCCTGGTACCCAATGCACAATAAATGCCTGTTGTCGGAACCTGAGCTCCTCCAGGGCCAGGGCTGGGATTGTTTATTTACCCAGAAGTGGGTCACAGAAGCCTGATACAACAAGTGGGCAGCCCTGGCCACGACAGGCTTCGTTCCCAAGTCCATGGCCATCCAACTCCCAAGGCCAGGTCACTCCCGAGGGCCACGCTGCGCCTGACCCTCCTGAGTACAGGTGCGCCCCACCACGCCCTTTTTTTCCTTTTTAGATTTATTTATTATATGTGAACATACTGTAGCTGTCTTCAGACATCCCAGAAGAGGGATCAGATCTCATTACAGATGGTTGTAAGTCACCATGTGGTTGCTGGGATTTGAACTCAGGACCTCTGGAAGAGCACCCAGTGCTCTTAACATCTGAGCCATCTCTCCAGCACCGCCCCCCCCCCCCACACACACATTTTTTTTTTAATGTGGTGCTGGGGATGGAACCTAAGGCTTTGTGCCTGCTGGGCAATCTCTATCTGCTAGGCTAAACTGCCAGCTAGCACCCGCCCCAGCTGTGTTCGGAGAATGTAGGGTAACCTCTTCATCTCAGGTGCCATCTTATTAGTAGGATTGGTAAGGAAATGATAAAATTAAGCTGGTATTCCTGGGAGGTGTGTTAAAAGGTGCTCACCAGAGAGACTTGAGATAGAATTAATGACAGACAGTGTAGCCCAATGGTTTCCCAACCTCCCTAAAGCTGCAACTCTTTTTTTATTTTTTTTTATTTTATTTATTTTTTTTTTTTTAATTTTTGGTTTTTTCGAGACAGGGTTTCTCTGTATAGCCCTGGCTGTCCTGGAACTCACTCTGTAGACCAGGCTGGCCTCGAACTCAGAAATCCGCCTGCCTCTGCCTCCCAGAGTGCTGGGATTACAGGCGTGCGCCACCACCGCCCGGCTAAGCTGCAACTCTTTAATACAGTTCCTCACGTAGTGGTGACAACCACTGCCCCCTATAACCCCATAAACCAAGCAGAAACCATTTCGTAGCTACTTCATAACTATAATTTTGCTACTGCTATGAATCGTAATGTACATATCTGTGTTTTCCAACTGTCTCAGGCAAGCCCCCATGAAATGGTTGTATAGTTTGAGAACAGCAGATCTAGCCCCTCTGTGGGGTCATTGTGTACCGCCCCCCCAGCAGGAGAGAAAACAGGCTGCAACAGTTGAGGCCACTGCCTAGGTAGATGGGCTCTCAGCTTCCCGACTGGCTCGCGGGGTCCTGGGCTCAGCAGGTTGGAGCTTTTTTGTGTGAAAGTTGCTTTGTTGGAGGAAGACAATGGGCCCGCTCCCAATAGAGCCAGAGTGCTGTTCAATAAAGCGCCAGTAGAGGGAGCCTGTGAGCCATAATGCCGGCTCAGGGACAGAACTTTGAATCTTTTGAGAGGGGAGGCCTGCTGACAGGGAACCTTGCCCTGCACCTAGGATCCTGGGGTGTCCTAGGTAGAGGCTAGATGTGGGATCATGGGCATGAGTTCACTAGGCCCTGAGATTTAGGGCCAACAAATGAGATATGGGGTCCAAAGCAGGAAAGGTTAGAGCCACAGGAGTGGGGACAGGCTCTGCTTACCTTGTCTGGTGAGGCTGCAGCAGGGGGCTGGCCAGCTTGGAGGGGAGCCGGCAATCAGCTTGTGTCCCCCAGGTCCTTGTCAGTGGAGTTGCTACAGGACATGTTATCCACACATAATAAGCTCTGGGTTTTCTTTTTTTTTCCCCTAAATTTATTTTATTTATGTGAGTACACTGTAGCTGTCTTCAGACACAGCAGAAGAGGGCATCAGATCCCATTACAGATGGTTGTAAGACACCATGTGGTTGCTGGGATTTGAACTCAGGGCCTCAGGAAGAGCTCTTAACCACTGAGCCATCTCTCCAGCTTCCTGGCTCTGTTTTTTTATAGCCAGGGAGATCAAGGCTCAGAGAGACAAGTCACCCATTTCCACACTCACCCTAGGTCAGGAGATCCCAACCCTGCCTGTTTTAATCTCCAGGAAGCTTTATAGACAGCCCCTGTCAGGGAAATGGAGACTCCCAGGTAACTGTTAAGTCTCCCAGGATGAGCCGGGCAGTGGTGGCACATGCCTTTAATACCAGCACTTGGGAGGCAGAGGTGGGAAGATTCCTGAGTTCAAGACCAGCCTGGTCTACAGAGTGAGTTCCAAGACAGCCAGGGCTATACAGCCAGGATCTATACAGAGAAAAAAAACACCAAAAATAAAAATAAAAAAAGCTGGGTGTGGTGCCGTGCTGGGGCACACCTGCAATCCCGGCACTTGGGATTGTGGGTAAGAGGCCAGCCTTGGCAACGGGAAGCCCTGGCTCAACGTCAGAAGACACCTCCCAGAGAGAGAATTCCCACGGGCCGCTGTGGGTTATCACAGCCACATCCAGCAGAGGGCAGAGCTAGCTCTCAGCCCATCCTCACAGGCTGTGATGGACTCACCGTGTCTCGTCTCGAGTTCAGCTTCTCTGAAGGTGGCTTAGCTGGATCTGTGGAGACTGAGGTACTAAAGAAAAGAAAGCTTGAGGCGGGGGAGCCCAGCCCTCCGCACAGCCCCGCCCGACAGACTTCCTGCACAGGCTCCAGGCCTACCCGAAGCCTGGGTCCCTGGCCTGTGCCCTGACTCACTTGTCCCTGGAAACAGGCGTCTAATAGCCTGAGGCAGGCCGGGAATGGACAGATGACAGCTCTGGCCCCCAGGGTGGCTGGCATTTGTTTTTTAATCTTTACTGTTGCCTAATCCTCCTGAGAGCTTTGCTTCTGCCCAGAGGCTGTGTGGCCATGAGACTGAGGGTGGGGCTGAGGGCCAGACACCTGCCCTCCCCTCTCCCCTCCTGCCCATCTCTCCCAGGCTCCCTCCCTACTCCTACTTAAACCCCACTCCTCCGCCATCCCTCCTGTTTTTGCCCTCTTCCCTTTTCTCTCTTCCCTCTTCTCCCTTGCTTCCTTCCTCCTCCTCCTCCCCCTCCCTCCTCCCCCTTCCCTCCTCCCCCCTGCCTTTTGCTCCTCCTCCTTCCTCCCAGCCTCCAGCCTTTCTCCTGGGCTCCCTGAGCCCCAGATTCTGTCAGCTTAAGTTTCGGGCTCCTTCAAGTTCCACACCCAGTCAGGATGTAAATGCGGGGTGTGGCTTTTCACTGTTGTGTAGGAGTCGGTGGGGGGAGGGGGAGGAAGGGGCTCCCTCTAGCATTTGTGTGTGTGTGTGTGTGTGTGGTGGGGGTTCCGTCACTGTAGGGTGAATCTCTCCCTCTCTTTTTGAAACAGGGTTTCTCTTTGTAGTCCTAGCTGTTCTGAAATTCACTCTGTAGACCAGGCTGGCCTTGAACTCAATCTACCTATCTCGGCCTCCCAAGGGCTGAATTAAAGGCGTATGCTGCCACCAAAAACATTAACAATTGTGTGTGTGTGTGTGTGTGTACACGTGCGCAAGAGCACCTGTTCGTGCATTGATGTTTTCTCCTTGTGTGAGGGTGTTGGGTCCTGGACAATTGTGAGCTGGGAATTGAACTGAACCCAGGTCCTCTCTGAAAGATCAGTCCGTGCTCTTAACCCTTGCACCATCTCTCCAGCCCAGCATCTCCCTGTCACTGCCACGTGACCACGTGACAATGCGCACATGGTATGAACATATGGTGCTGACATGCGGTGACACTCAGTGTCCTGTGCTGTTGTGGGTTGGACTGGGTCATCCCAAGATCTGTCTGTGGAGATGACACAGCGGCTCACGCCTGTCATCCCAGCACAGAGGGGGCTGAGGCTGGATGATTGAAAGTTTGGGAATCCAGGGATGTGTAATGAGGCCCTGCCTCAAACCAAAAAAAAAAAAAAGATAGGACGGTCATGTAGGGTCATGTAGGGCTCATCAGCCACCACCGTCAAGGTGACTCTTGGTTGGTCATCGTCCTGCTCACTTACTGCTGAGGTGACTGACCGGTACCGCAGGACACTTGGGAGTGGTCTTACCGTGAGTGACGCGTTTACAGACTTGTACTTCCTGTTGTCCTGGCCCACTGCAGGTTGAGGGCACTGGTGGGGAGACTGACAATGTCTTCTCTGGGGACCAGGACACTGTCCCATAGTGTCTCAGTCACTGTGCCTTCAGCCCTGAAGGAAGATGAGAGAGGTTTCTACATCAGTCACTGCTTTAGACAGACATTCTGGGCGTTCCCAGGGCTGTGCAGAGCAAGCCGGGAGACAGAAGCCAGACATGGCAGATTGCCGGCATCCATCATGCCCCGCGTGCCCTGGCCCTGGCCTGCCAGGGCAGAGCCTCCAGCAACAATCCTTTTTGGTTTTTGTTTGTTTATGTTTCTGGGACAGGGCTTAAATAATTGAGCGTTGGGCTGGAGAGATGGCTCTGCAGTTAAGAGCACTGGCTGTTTTTCCAGAGGTCCTGAGTTCAATTCCCAGCAACCACATGATGGCTCACAACCATCTGCAATGGGATCCGATGCCCTCTTCTGGTGTGTCTGAAGACAGCTGCAGTATACTCATAGACATAAAATAAATAATTCTAAAAACATAAATAAATAATTGTGTGTGTGTGTGTGTGTGTGTCTTTTTTCAGTTTTACAAGACAGGGTTTCCCTGTGTAGCCCTAGCTGTCCTGGAACTCACTCTGTAGACCAGGTTGGCCTCGAACTCAGAAATCCGCCTGCCTCTGCCTCCCAAGTGCTGGGAATAAAAGTATGTGTGGCCACTGCCAGGCCCAGAATTATCTTTATGACTCTTGGTTCTAGATGTGAAGGGGTATCTCTCCAGATGGCACTCTAAGGCTATCTTAAGTTGGGGAGCCTTGGGTTAGACCAAATTAAAACCCTTTTCGCTAAGTGTGGAGAGACAATGGCTCCGTGGTTAAGAACCCTTGCTGCTCTTCCAGAGGACCCAGGTTTGGTACCAGCACCCACATGGCAGCTCACAAGCAAGTGTATCTTGAGTTCCAGGGGATCTGATGCTCTCTTCTGACCTCTGGGGGCACCAGGCACTTGGTGCTTTGCACGCTGTCTGTCGTGGCTCGTGCCTGCAATCCCACCTCTGCAAAGGTTGGGGTGACAGGGTCACTCTGCATTTGTGGGCAGCCTGACTGCTGAGTGAGTTCCTGCTTAGCCTGGGATAGAATGAGATCTTGCTTCAAGAATGAAAAACTAACCCAGATCTTTTCCTTGGGAAGGACTCCTCAGAGCCTTTAACTGGCAGGATCGTAAGGGCCCAGCAGGAAGACAAAGTAGACAGGATTCTGTCACCACATTTGTATGGTTCCCAAACTCATTTGATCACAAAGCCCCTTCCTGGGGAGCCTGTCAGGAGGCCAGGAGGCCCAGGGGACAGACCTTAGGAAAGGCTGCTCATACCTGTCCTTAGGGCATGGTGTCATGGGATTCTTGGTGTGATCAGATTCACAGGCAGAGGGGGTGGGGAAGCCAGGAAACCCAAAGAGGAATTGGAGGAGAAGCACAAGAGAAAAGAAGCAGACACAGGAGGGGGGAGGTTAGACCAGCAGGCTGGGATCTGAAGATGTGATAGGTAAGGAAGGGGGAGGTTCTGGATGCCAGTGGGTGCCAATGGATGCCAGTGGGTGCCAGTGGATGCTGATGGGTACCAGTGGGTGCTGGTGGATGCCGGTGAGTGCCAGTGGGTGCCAGTGGATGCTGGTAGCTTCTAGAGGGCGCTGGCAGGAAAGGAGGGAGACGGGGCAAAAAGAACAGTCGCGTCTTAGTTCCTTTTCTGTTGTGGTGACAGAACACCATGACCAAGGCAGCTTATTTACAAAAGAAAACATTTAATTTGGGGGCTCACAGTTCCAGAGGGTTAGAGTCCGTGACCATCACGGTGGGAGAATGGCAGCAGGCAGGCATGGCGCTGCCTGAAGCAGTAGCTGAGAGCTTACATCTGATCCAGAAGCATGGGGGTGGGGGGGGGAGAGAGAGAGAGAGAGAGAGAGAGAGAGAGAGAGAGAGAGAGAGAGAGAAAGAGAGAGAGCTAGAAATAGCATGGGGGTTTCAAAGCGCAAAACCCACCCTGAAGACACACCTCCTCCAATGAGGCCACACCTCCTGATCCTTCCCAAGCAGTTTCACCGACTGGGGACCAAGGATTCAAATATACCAACCGGTGGGAGCCTTTTTCATTCAAACCGCCACAAGCAGATTGTGACAACTCACCGGAGACCTGTAGCTCCGCACAGGGAGAGCAGCTGGACTGAATCAGGGGCGTGGAGCCTTGTGTAAACCGACATGGCGCCATAGGCAACCTGAGCGTTGAAATGGGGCAGCCTGGGTCATGGGACAAGACCTTGTCTCACACATGTGCATGAAAGGACCAGAGCTTTCCCCTGAATATCATTCAAAAGATATTCCCAGGGGCTGAAGGGATGGCTCGGATGTCAAAGGATAGGCTCACAATTAAACCGTCAAGGGACATGGAAACTTCTGGAAAACACTGAGGAGATGCCACTCGAGGGCGGTCTTTCCCATGCATGCCTCTGGGGACAGACAGAGCTCAGTGACCTCAGGGAGCTTCACAAGGTTGGGGATACCTTTCCCCTCCTTTCCTGAGCCTCAGTTTCCCCATGTGTGGAGAGAGATTGGCAGTGTCCCCTTGTGGAGCATGGGCACTGTCTGAGTGAAGCAACGGGACTGAGTGACTTTGGCAGGCGCTGCCAGAGGCGCTGACGCCCTCTCTGTCATGTCCTGTCTCCCTCAGGCTTTAAGATGTGTGTCAGCAGCAGCAACAACCACGACGAGGCCCCCGTGCTGAACGACAAACACCTGAGCGTGCCCAACATCATCATTACCCCCCCCAACCCCGACGGGCGTGGGGCTCTCCCGGGATTCTAACAAGCAAGGTGAGGCGACACCGGTATGCCGGAGACCGCTCCCAGGACCCCTTCTGTGCCACGGCCTGACCCGGTCCTCATCTCCCCCTGGCTATTCTGCTCTGGGCCCTTTACCAGGATGCCAACACTGGCAAGATGTGGCTGGCTGAGCAATTGTCTGGGCAGTCCTTCCCGGCAGCTGGGAGGAGGATGGATTGGTCTGGGCTAGCCCCCATGCCACCACATCTTAGTGTCTCATTGGAAATGAATGATGCTCCGTCCCTGCCAGCAGCAGGGACCCCACCCCCACCCCCATCCTCCATAGTGTTAGCTGCAGCAGCTCGGACCGCAGCAGAGATTGGGAAGCAGACCCACGCCAGGCTGTGGCTGTCCTTGGGTCTTCCAGAGGTGAGGGAAGGGAAAATAGGAAGTGTTCCTGGCCAGACAGCATGGCAGGGTAGTGTGCAGACTGGCATCTAGTCTGTCTTTTCCTGATGCCCCCGAGCTGGTAGGAGAGACCGCTCTCTCGTGCACTGAAGAGAAATTCATTGAGCCAGGCCTAGTGGGACCAGGTCCCCAACCTCAGCTACTGAGGAAGCTCACACAGGGTCCCCAAGTTCAAGGCTGCCTGAACTCCAAAGGAAGCTCAAGACAAGCCTGGGTGACTTAGCCAGGCCCTGTCTCAGAATAAATATTGGAAGAGGGGCTGCCTCCTGCTCGGTGCTGGAGCACTCGGTGCTGGAGCACTCGGTGCTGGAGCACTCGGTGCTGGAGCACTCGAGGCCCTGGGCTCTGTTTATCCCCAACACCACAGCGGGATGCAGGAGGAAGCAGGGGGCTGGTCCTGGCTGGTGGCCTGTACTCAGGAAATGGGTGGTTTTCTCACAGCTGCTTGGAAGCAGACTTAGGATAGGTCAGAGGGAGAGAGGCAGGAGGGCAGAGCGCCCTTGCTTGTTTTGTCTTTAGAGAGAAGCAGCTCAGATCCCAGAGGACCGCCCTGGATCCCTGCAGAGGCCAGCTACACCAGGTACCTCAGGTACCTGTCAGGCCGCCCTCTGGCATCTCTCAGCAGCACCACATGGAGGGCCAAGCTTCCAGCACGCAGGGCCCTCTGGGGACAAGCCCAGCCAAACCATCATCCTTTGCGGCCTTTCCCAGAGTTCCTCACCAGGTTAGGTGATGGATGCACGCCTCAGTTAGCTCTCATTCCAGTGCCCTGAGCTGTATTTGTAGCTCTGCTTTAGAGCAAGGGAAAGGAGGAGACCCAGGGAAAGAAAGGGACTCACCCAAGCACGCACAGCAAGGCGGGGGAGGAGCCGCAGCCAGCGTCTAGGCAGACACACAGGAAGGACATCAGAGACCCAGCCCTTTGCTTTGCCACAAGAATGTTGAATATTTGAGCTCCCACAAATGGCCTGAGTTAAAACTGCTGGAACCAGTGAGATGCTCCGCTGGTAAAGACACCCAGCCAGGTGACCTTAGTTAGAGTTCCAGGACTTACATAGTGGAAGGACACCAGCACACACACACACATGCACACATGTATGCACACACATACACATGGACACTCAGGCGCACGTGCACACAATGCACACATACATGCACACATGTAAATGCACACCCATGTAAACATGCAAACATGCCACACACATACATGCACATGCAAACACATACACTTGCAAACACACAAATACACGTCCTACACATACAAACACATAGGCAGACACACAAATGCAAACATATGCAAACACACACACATGCAAACACTTGGACACACTTACATGTAAGCACAGGCATACATACTTGCACAGAGTAAGTAAATGAACTTGGTATAGAGGCACATGCCTTTAATCCCAGCACTTGGGGGAATAGGAGAGAGGCCAGCTTGGTCTACATAACAAGTTCCAGGTCAACTGAGGAGACACAGTAAGACTCTGTCTCTAAATAAATAAATGAAGTAGTAAATATACATAAATAAAAAATATAAATATATATAAATAAAATAAGAAGGGAGGCAGAGGCAGGTGGATTTCTGAGTTCGAGGCCAGTCTGGTCTACAGAGTGAGTTCCAGGACAGCCAGGGCTACACAGAGAAACCCTGTCTCGAGCTGGGACCACTTGTCACAATCGCCAGGAAAGCACCCCGACTCTGACACCTCCCCCAGTCCCCAGAGGGGGGACCCCAGGTGTTGGGGGACCTGAGGCACTGGGGATCCCTTTCAGCTCTGTGACTGATACTCGGCTATGGGAGGCGGGGATGGTAGTCTGAGGTGAAGATCTGAGGGAGGAAGCTGACAGAGGAGAGCCCCTTCCTGACGCTGTCGCTCTCTCCTAGTCTGGATGGATGAGCTGGGGTCTTATCAAGATAATGGAGAACTGGAACCTGAGGCCTGAGGAGTTACCTCGTGGTGAGACCTGTGTGGCAGCTACCTGCCCCGCCGCCCCTAGCCCCCGGAGTTGGGGGCATGGCTCCCTGAGCAGCTGGATGGAGACAGTGAATTGGGCACTGGACCAAGACAGGGATGGCCAGCAGAGCACAGCAGGTCGCCGGCCCCAGCAGAGCAGACATCTGTGGCCTCCACATCCACACCAACCCAGACCCCGGCTTGGTGAAGAGGAGGCCATCCCGCCCTACAGTCACCGTGGCCACGGCCCTCGGCCCTCGAGGCCCCAGTGCAAAAGGACTTCTCGCCGGAGCAGGGCCTCTGTTTTTTACAAGTTGTTTTACAGGTATGGAACCTACGTTCTGAGCGAGATTTATAAATAAAGCTCCTTTGGGAATTGTGGGTTCTGATTTTTGGGTTTTGGGGTGTGTGCCTTCTTCGACGGGGTCAGGGGCAGGGGCCACATCACGGGCAGTAAAGGTTGGGAGCCCAGTATGTCCACGCTTTTCATCAGGAGTGGAAAGAGAAAGCCCACAGAGATTGCAAAGCAGTCAGGAAATTATTTAAAAACAAGCGGCAGACAGGATAGCAGCACAAGGACGGCCGCTCTTGGCGAAGATACTCGAGGGGCTCAGTTACCGTTTGAGGTGTCCTTTCTCGGGGTGAGACAGATTGAGTGGTGGGGTGACTACGGGCACTGTTTTAATAACTCAGTACCTCGTGCATGCAGTACCGACAGAGGCCAGAAGAGGGCAGTGGGTCCCCCAGGACAGGAGCTACAGATTGTGGTTGTGAGCCACCTTGTCCGTGCTGAGCCTAACTAAGAGCAGCTGGTGCCCATAACCACTGAGCCGTCTCCCTAGCTGTAGATTTCAGTTTCGATTATAGGAGCTGAAATTAGCTCCTATAATCACAGACCTACTATGCAATGCCCCTTTTTCATAATACATCTGATTTTCCTCATGCGACCAATGCATAATTATGCATAAAGTGGTAAGCAGAGATTCTCTCTAAAAGTTCACCTGAGGAAATTTTTTGTCCCTTGCCCATGGAACCCAAACTGGATTGGCTCTCTTACCCTCAGGCTAAGACATATTGGGAATGTATCTGAATAGGAAGTATCCAAATTTGGTGGTCATCCCTGGGAGGGAAACTTGACCCACTGTTCAGAGAAGGGTGTGGGTGTAGGCTGGTGCTGGTGAGCTTGGAGGTTGTTAGTGGCATTGCTTGGCTTGGAGAGGGGAGGGGTGCCTAGCACGTGCCTGTGAGGGGGCGGGGCTTCCTCAGCCTTATGAGAGGTTGTTTGTAAGTAACCTAACTGAAACTTCCCACAGGTATCTAGTCACAGGTACACAGTGTAATGACTGCGGCCACACCCCCCATGTTGAATATTTAAGCTCCCACAAATGGCCTGAGTTAAAACTGCTGGAACCAGTGAGATGCTCCGCTGGTAAAGACACCCAGCCAGGTGACCTTAGTTAGAGTTCCAGGACTTACATAGTGGAAGGACACCAACACACACACACACACACACACACACACATGTATGCACACCCATACACATGGACACTAAGGCGCACATGCACACACATGCACACATACATGCACACATGTAAATGCACACCCATGTAAACATGCAAACATGCCACACACATACATGCACATGCAAACACATACACTTGCAAACACACAAATACACGTCCTGCACATACAAACACATAGGCAGACACACAAATGCAAACATATGCAAACACACACACATGCAAACACTTGGACACACTTACATGTAAGCACAGGCATACATACTTGCACAGAGTAAGTAAATGAACTTGGTATAGAGGCACATGCCTTTAATCCCAGCACTTGGGGGAATAGGAGAGAGGCCAGCTTGGTCTACATAACAAGTTCCAGGTCAACTGAGGAGACACAGTAAGACTCTGTCTCTAAATAAATAAATGAAGTAGTAAATATACATAAATAAAAAATATATAAATATATATAAATAAAATTAGAAATATATATATATATATATGTAAAATAAATAAAATGTTTAAGTTCGTCAGGCAGTGGTGGCGCACGCCTTTAATCCCAGCACTCTGGGAGGCAGAGGCAGGTGGATTTCTGAGTTCGAGGCCAGCCTGGTCTGCAGAATGAGCTCCAGGACAGCCAGGGCTATACAGAGAAACCCTGTCTCGAAAAAAAAAAAGAAACAAATCCAAAAAACAAAACAAAACAAAACAAAAAAAAGTTTAAGTTCATTTACTAATTTTGGAAATCTAGAAAATAGTCTGACTTAATGCATAATGACAATAACATACGCTTTTAACAAAGTATCAAATACGCCATCCAGAAAAGCCATCCATTTAGCAAGCACCTGTAGACTTCGGGATGAATAGCCAGATCTAAACATGCTGCAGCCCCGAGCAGGGAAGCCAGCCACCGAGGTGTCTCCCTCCTACTGGGCTCACCTGTCCCTTCCGGCCTCAGCTCCACAGAACCCTCTGGCGTGGCTCTCTCCTGTGAACACCTCTGTGTATTGATTTGTGTTAATGTCCTCTCTGTTAATGGCCTGCCTTGCCCCATGTCACCAGGGTCCAAGCCAGCCTGCCCTGCCCAGGTCCTGCTCAGCCTGGGCAGGGTGGGTCTCTCCTCCCCCGTGCCCCACCCTTCATCCTGTTCCCACATCACGCTCCAATCCACCTCTGCCCTGCTAGCAACCCACACAGCTTCCTGCTGGCTGCGAGGAGAGACCAGAGCTCAGGTCTAGACCGCAGCCAGCTTTCCCATCCTGTGTCCCTCCTGTGAGTGCCGCTGTGGTACAGCCTGTTTTGTGACAAAACCAACCTCGGCTCTGGTCACAGTCTGGGCAGAGCTTGAAGGGACAGCTCATCCCTATTTCCTGAGACCACAGCTGAGACATGTCATGTGAGTCTGAAAGATTGGCATCCAAGGTGGCCCACTGGGGTGGCCCAGCTCCTCATCGTAAGGCTGGGGACGTGGTCCCTGGCTCTCGGGTTCTCTGCACAGATGGCCTGGTTTCAGATGAGTGCTCTGCATGGCTGCAGGGACCTGGTCTCTGCAGTCACTTGGAGTTAGTTTAGCAGGGATGTGAGGCCTCCGGGTGTTTGTAACCCGAGGGGCAGGGCCTGCAACCCCACCTTCTCATGGAAACCATAGGAAAGGGTCGTGGGTTGGGGAGAGGTGTGGCCGTGCTGCATGCAAGGCAGGCCTCTGAGAGGAACGTGTGAATGTGTTTACGTATTCTGGAAGAGGGTTGTTAGATTTGCTTACAGGGTCCAGGCGGCCTGCACAATGCAGACTGAAAACCCAAAGTCCTAAGCACTCCTTCTTAAACTAAAGATGTGGGAGTTTCCCAAAACAAAGAAATGAAACGGGGTCCAGTCCTAGTGAGGGATGAAGATAGAGAAAAGGCAGGTACAGGCTTTGTCCTGACTCCTTCAGGTCTGGGCTGCCCTTTGGAGGGTTACGCCCACATTAAAGATGGTTCCCTACCTCCTCTGCCCACATTAAAGATGGTTCTCTACCTCCTCTGCCCACACCATCCTCTATGGAAACAACCCACAAACGGGTGTAAATACCCACTAATTATATGTATTTACTTGAGGTATGGTGTGTAAGCATGACCATGGTGCCCCTATGGAGCTCACAGACAACATGGGGCTGAGCTCTGGTCTCTCTTCCACTGTGCACACCTGAGGGTCAAAAGTTCTAGTCAGCCTAGCTGACCCTTTCTTCTCCTCCTTCTCCTTCTCCTTCTTCCTTTTTTTTTTTTTTAAAGATTTATTTATTATATGTAAGTACACTGTAGCTGTCTTCAGACACTCCAGAAGAGGGCATCAAATCTCATTGCGGATGGTTGTGAGCCACCATGTGGTTGCTGGGATTTGAACTCAGGACCTTCAGAAGAGCAGTCAGTGCTCTTAACCACTGAGCCATCTCTCCAGCCCCTTCTTTTCTTTTTTTAAAGCTTTATTTATTTTTATGAGTACACTGCAGCTGTCTTCAGACACACCAGAAGAGGGCATCAGATCTCATTACAGATGGTTGTGAGCTACATGTGGTTGGTGGGATCTGAACTCAGGACCTCTGGAAGAGCAGTCAGTGCTCTTAACCACTGAGCCATCTCTCCAGTGGCCCCCCCTTTTCTTTTTCAATTTTGTTTATTGTTTTTTGTTGTTTTTGTTTTGTTTTTTGTTGTTTTTGTTTTGTTTTGTTTTGTTTTGTTTTGTTTTGAGGCAGGGTTCCTCTGCACAGTCCCGGCTGCCTGGGCTAGCCTGGCCTTAGACTTAGACATTCACCTGCTTTTAGCTCCTAAATCCTGGGATTAAAAGTGTGTGCGACCATACCTGGTTCTTTTTTTTTTTATTGAGATTTATTAATATTATTTTTAAATTGTATACATATTAATGATTAATGTTTGCCTGCACCTACGGCTGTGTCTCATGTGCGTGCCGGGTGTCCCAGGAGGCTAGAAGAGGTCACCAGATCCCTGGGAACTAGTTACAGATGGTTACAGGTAACCGTGTGGCTGCTGGGGACTGAACTCAGGTTCTCAGGAAGAGCAACCAGTGCTGTCATCCACTGAGCTGGCTCCCCATCCCCCGCTACTGCGCCATCTTGCAGGTCCCATCTTGCTGGCCCCCTCAATGGTTCTTAAACTAGTCATGATCAACATAATGTTCCCATGGGCTCTCTAGAAGTTCAAATGGGACAAGTTTGTTTCTGAGATGGGGTGTCACTTGGTAGGACAGGCTGTCCTTGAGCCAATTCTCCTGCCTCAGGATCCCAGGAGTGAGCCCATGATGGTCCCCTATGTTGGATATTTAATCTGGCAGCTGAGATGCGTGGGAACTAAACCAGAGGCATTGTGGGTGATGGAATTAAACGGAGTCTTGAGGGTAGAGCCCCTAGGTCAGTATTTCTCCGTGGGTCACAACTCCTTTGGAGAGTCAAACGGCCCTTTCAGAGGAGTTGCCTAAGACTCCTCTGAAAACACAGGTGTTTACAGTACGATTCATAACTGGCAGATTTGCAGTTACAAGCAAGGAAAATAACTGTATGGTTGGGACTCAGTACAGCAGGAGTGACTGTGTTAAAGGGTCACGGCACTGGGAAGGTTTGAGGACCACTGCCCTGGGTGCCACAGGGTGGAAGGGCTTCACTGCTGCCCTGCTCTGTCCCACGGGATGCCTCAACTCTCGTGGGGTGACGTGGCAGGAAGGTCGGGTATGCCAGCCTCAGGAACCACGTGCCAACTAGCTCAGCCTCTTCATAACCTGCTCCCATGAATGAGACAACATGAACACTGTGTCATGTGTGCAACACCCTTGTCAGTACCTGTGCACATAGGCACATAGACATGTACACAAGTATATACATGTATACACATATGAATTCATATATATCCATGTATACACTAGCTTACACTTGTACATATGTATGAATACAGATACATACACTCATACATACATATACACACATGCACAAACACACACATATATACATATACACACACACATATATGTATACAATACCCAGTATGAATAAACATACATACATACACATATACACACAAATATATATACACACATATAGATACACAATACACGGTATGAATAAACATACATGTATACACATATACACACAAACACATATATACACACATATAGATACACAATACCCAGTATGAATAAACGTACATGTATACACATATACACACAAACACATATATACACACATATAGATACACAATACCCAGTATGAATAAACATGCATGCATACACACATATACACACATATGTATGTATATGCTCACACTCATACATACAGAGGCTGGTGAACCAGCTCAGTGTTGGAGTGTTTCCCTAAGATGTCTGAGGCCCAGGGTTTAATTGCCAGTGTCACAAAATAAATAGATAAAAGGGGCTGGGTTATAACTCAGTGGTAGGTCATTTGCCTAGACTTCATAAGGTTATGGGTTCAAATTCATAGTTTACCACCCAAGGGGAGAAGAATAAACCAAGAAATTGGGGTGTGGTACCTTGGGGCCACTCTCTCCCTATAGGCTGTATTCTTAATGACGTCATCTCACAGACAGAGAATTTGAACAACTAGAGCCCGCATCGCTGCCAGGATTTAAGCCAAGGCCTGTGCTCGGCCCATCCAGTCCTACCCTGACCTTTTTGCTGTGCACTGGCCAAGGCAGGTCCCGGAAGCATCCGTCATCCCCAGGGAGCCAGGCCTGGTACCTTTTCTTCCTGCTCTCTCTTCAGTTCAAGGCACCTTGGAGCTCAGGGCTGGGACGGATCCCACAGGCTGAGGCTCTCCCGTCTGCCTGCCGGGCTCCGGGGCCTCCAGTCTGCCCAGCCATCAGCCCTGGTTAACAGCTCTCTTCATCCTTAGTGCTGCGGCAACAGGCCTGAGGCTGTGAACAGGGGCGCGGGGCTGGGCAGGACAAACTCCCTGGAGCTCTTACAGGGAGATCCTGGGCCTGGGAACCGACTTCAAACTTCTATGTTAGGCTCTTGCAGCCTGAGGCCTCCTCGCTGGGTAGCGTGAGTCTTGAGAAGTCAGGATCTTGGGACGCTGTTAACGATGGTGGTGCGCTCTGAGAGAGGGCAGAGGCCCTTCCTTTGAAAACAGTGAGCTGGGCCTCTTCTATTGCACATCGCCAGTGTCCAGGGCTCTTACCTCCAGAAGCATCAGGACAGGCCTGCCTTGTGTAAGCTTCTGCCCAAGGAGGCAGGAGAGCCAGGACATCCTGTGTAACCCAGAAAAGTCACTCACTGGGTTGCTTCTCCACCCTCAGAGCGCGGTTAAGGGTACATATGTGGACCCCCAGAATGAACAACCAGTAAGTAGAAGTCACACAATCAGGCTGTCGGTGTCTCAGAGCCTGGACTGGCATGGGTAGGAACCATTCACGTGGCCTGGGGGCCTTTTGAAATTGCAGGCGGCTGGTGAGTGGGGGCCCTGCCGCAGGCCTCCTGCATCTTTCTAGGGGATCAACACCTGGATGGGGTTTATGCGTGACTCCCCTACCCCTGGCTGTAGCTGCAAGGACGGTGGCTTGCCTCACTGTAATGCAGCACCACCACAGAAGCCGGCCCAAAACAGAGCCTGACCTGGGAGGCCCTGCCGGGGCAGCATCTGCGAGTGGGCAATTGTTCCTTCATTTGTTAGAGGTGGGGGGTGGTTTGAAGGGAAATTGTCTCCATAGGTTCATGGAGAGCAGCACTCTTAGGGAGACGTGGCCCTGTTGGAAGTATGTCACCGGAGGGGGGCTGTGAGGGGGGCTGTGAGGGGGGATGTGAGGGGGGCTGTGAGGTGCCAGGCCCAGGGTCTCCCTTTTCCTGCTGCCTGTGAACTCAGATGTAGACCTCTCAGCACCTCTCCAGCACCATGGCTGGATGTGTGCTGCTGTTCTTCCTGTCCTGACGACAATGGACTGAACCTCTGAACTGTAAGCCAGACCCAGTTAAATGTTTTCCTTTTTAAGAGTTGCTGTGGTCATGGTGTCTCTTCACGGCAATAAGGACCCTCACTAAGACAGGATGGAATTCAGGGCCTGGCCCCATGCTGTCTCCTCCACTAAGCACAGCGCTCTCTCTCTCTCTCTCTCTCTCTCTCTCTCTCTCTCTCTCTCTCTGCATATGTGTGTGTGTCTCTCTCTCTCTGTGTCTCTCTCTGACTCTGTTTCTCTGTCTCTCTGTCTCTGTGTGTGTCTCTCTGTGTTTCTGTTTCTCTGATGTGACTGTCTCTCTCTCTGACTCTCTGTCTTTCTCTATTTCTGTGTGTGTCTTTCTCTGACTTACTCTGTCTCTCTGTCTCTCTCTGCCTCTCTCTGTGTCTCTCCCTGTGTCTCTCTCTGTCTCTCTGTTTCTCTCTCTGTCTCTCTCTCTCTCAATCTCTCTCTCCCCACCTCCCTCCATCTCTTTCTGAGACAGGATTTCTCTGTGTAGCCCTGGCAGTCCTGGAACTTGCTCTGTAGACCAGGTTGGCTTCCAACTCAGAGATCTGCCTGTCTCTGCCTCCTAAGCACTAGGATTAAAGTTTTACACTACTATCTCCTGGTGTTTGTTTGTTTGTTTTGTTTTGTTTTTTTGATACTAAATCTTGCTATGTAGCCCAATCATCCTGCCTCTTCCTCTGCCTCTGCCTTCTGAATACAGAGACAATAGGTAGGTGCTATTACTGATATTTTTATTTTGTTTTGTGTTTGAGACAGAGGTCCATGCTGCCCAGACTGGCCTTGAACTTCTGATCTTCCAGCCGCAATCTGTCAACCTCTGGGATTACAGCTGTGCTCAGATCCTCTTGAGAGCTTCCAAGTGAGCCTTGAATCTATTATAAGTTGAAGATGCAGGGGCTAGCGAGAGGGCTCAGCGCACACACACACACACACACACACACGCGCGCGCGCGGGCACAGACATAATAATAGTAATTTAAAATTAAGGAGTTGAAGATGCTATTAATGTAGGGTGAGTAGCTGGCATGGTTTGAAATGAGGGTTGTTTGTTTTTGAGACAAGGTCTGTCTGTGTAGCCTTGGCTGTCCTGGAACTCTCTAGGCTGGCTTCAAACTCACAGATATCCCCCTGCCTCGGCTTCCCAAGTGCTGGGATTAAAGAAGCAAATCTCCACACCCTATTTTTCTTTCCTTTTTGTCTTTTTTCCCTTCATTGATTTATTGTTATATCTAAGTACACTGTAGCTGTCTTCAGACACACCAGAAGAGGGCGCCATATTTCATTACAGATAGTTGTGAGCCACCATGTGGTTGCTGGGTTTTGAACTCAGAACCTTAGGAAGAGCACTCAGTGCTCTTAACCACTGAGCCATCTCTACAGCCCCCTTTCTCTTCGTTTTTAAACGTTAATTTTGTCAACTATTGATTTCATGTGGATGTTTTGCCTGTACGTGTGTGCACTGTATACATGCAATTCCATCGGAGGCCAGAAGAGGGCACCAGATTCCCCTGAGACTGGAGCTGCCGCTGGCTGTGCGCCACCATTGTGGGACTGGGCTTGAGTCCTCTGCAAGAGCAGCCAATGCTTATAACCACTGAGCCAGCTCTCCTGTCCCCACCCCATCCCACACTCCTTTTGGGCACAGGGTCTTACTGTGTATCTGAGTGGGTTCAAGACCAGCCTGGGCTATCGGGTGATGCTAATCCATATCAAATCAACGGAACAGAGTGAGTCTACCTTCTGGGGCTAGCGCAGGCTTGTAGTCTTAGTGCTCTGAGAGACTGAGAAAGGGAAGAGAGTCTCGAACGTCAAAACGCTGGGGCTGGAGAGGTGCTCAGAGGTGAAGAGCCCATCTTGCAGACAGTTCTATTCTCAGCACCTACCTGGCAGCTCACAACGGTCAGTAACTGCAGTTCCAGGGCATCTATCTGATGCCCTCATCCAGCCTCTAAGAACACCAGAACATACATGTAAGCATATATAGACCTAAACCATTTTTTTTTATTTTCATTGTTGCCATACAGGGTCTCTCTGTGTAGCCCTGGTTGCCCTGCAGCTCTCTGTGTAGACCAGGCTAACACTCAGATTCACAGAGATCCACCTGCCTCTGTGCATTCTGAGTGCTGAGGTTAAAGGTGTGCGCCATCATGCCCTGCTTAAAATTGAGAGTTTAAGGAAGCATCATCGTGAATAGCTCCTGTCAGTGCCGGGGCGAGCAGAGATCACTGCCAATGGCTCCTAAAGAGGAAACGGATATATATACAGATATACAGACACACAGCCGGGTTCTGCTGCCTGCGGGCCACGGGGCCAGCTCCTGTGTGTGTCCGGGATCGGGTTTCGGGCTCCAGGAGATAAGGACCGGTCTGATCTCAACGCTCGGGACTCATGTCTTTTCCTGCAGGAAGAGAGCTGGGGCGGGGAGTGTGAAAACAGATGGAAATGTAATTTTTTAATGACAGCAGCAGATGGTAAAAAAGACACAAGAGTGTATTCACACCATGTCGGAGCCGTGCGAGCGCGCCTGGCCCAGCCACAATGTGCCCGGTGGGGCTGTCTCGATGGCTGCTCCCCCCAAAACCAGGAGGCGGGCCAGCTGCAGGCGAGAACAGGCCCGCGGGGAGGGCGGGACCCGCCGCCAGGCTGCGCAGCCACAGGTGGATGGGGGAATACCTGTGGCCACCTGGAGAGGTCCGGAGGCTCGCTCTGGGCTTCCAGACGTGGCACGGGGCTCCAGGTGCCCTTGGCTCCCAAAGGCTCGGCCTTCGTGGTCGCTCAGTCTGCCCCCTGGTACCCACCGCTCACGCAATACGTCGCGCCCCTGACTCTATCCGTCTCAAACTCCTACAGAAGCATAGGCAGCAAGCAGCCAGGCATGGTCGCTCATGCCTCTAGCCTCCGTACTTGAGAGGCAGAAGTTTCTAGTTTGAGGCAGGCCTGGGTTACATGATAAGTTGCAGGCTAGCCTAAAAAAAAAAAAAAAAGCTCTTTTCTGGCGCCTCCGAGCCATCCAGAGGAAGACCCGGAAACTCCAGGGCCACATGAGTCACAGTCACCCAGGAGGCCGTAGGAGTGCCAGAGGCATGCATCACCACAGGAACAACTTTGACAAATACCATCCGGGTTACTTTGGGAAGATTGGTATGAGGCGTTACCACTTGAAGAAGAACCAGACAGAGCTTCGGCCCAGCTGTCAAAAATTGTGGACACGGACAGCTAGCAGACACGGGTGAATGCTGCAAAAAAACAACAAAAATAAAACAAAGAAAAAACAGAAAACCAAGACTGAGGGGCTAGAGAGATGGCTCAAAGGTTAAGAGCACTGACTGCTCTTCTGAAGGTCCTGAGTTCAAATCCCAGCAACCACATGGTGGCTCACAACCATCTGTAATGGGATCTGACGCCCTCTTCTGGTGTGTCTGAAGACAGTTATAGTGTACTCAAATAAATAAAATGAATAAATCTTAAAAAAAAACAAAATTTAAAAACAACAACAACAACAACAAAAAAACAAACAAACAAAAAAAAAAAAAAAACCAAGACTGGAGCTGTTCCATCCTTGACCAGGCTACTACAAAGTTCTGGGTAAGGGAAAGTCCCCTAAGCAACCTGTCACCGTGAAGGCCACATTCTTCAGCAGGAGAGCTAAAGAGAAGATTAGCAGTGTCTCAGGAGCCTGTGTCCTGGTGGCTTGAAAATACTAACATCTTCAAAACAAAAACAAAACCACCACCAACAACAACAACAAAAGTTATAAAGTAAATAAAATTTATTAAGTGTAGAAAGAGATTGCCAATCCTTATCCCCAAACTTCCCGTGGTCCTTGGGCTTCCAAGGTCAGGTTCAAGTTTTAATCAAAACAGTCTTTTTGACATTTTACATTTTTTTTTAAACTCTGTGTGTGATGGTGACTGCCATCTTTAGTGTGGAGAACAAAGAACTACTTTGTGGAACTGGTGGGTTCTGGGATTGAACTCTGGACGCCTGGTTTGCATACAGCCTCTTTATCCCCTCCGCTAAGTCATCTGGATAATCAGTGTCAAGTTCTGTTTGTTTGTTTGTTTGGTTGGTTGGTTGGTAGGTTGGTTTTTTTCGAGACAGGGTTTCTCTGTGTAGCCCTGGCTGTACTGAAACTCACTCTGTAGACCAGGCTGGCTTCGAACTCAGAAATCCACCTTCCGCTGCCTCCCAGAGTGCTGGGATTAAAGGCGTGCGCCACCACCGCCTTGCTTCAAGTTCTGTTTGTTTTGAGACAGGGTCACATCACTTCCAGGCCGGCCTGGAACTTGCCCCTTAGCTGAGTTTGCCTTTGCACTGCTGATTCCCTCGCCTTGCCCCTCCGGAGCGTGGGCTACCACACCCAGCAAGCCTCCGCTGGGACCTGTCCATTTCTCTTGAGATTAGGTTGGTGTTGTGGAAGTTGTGGGCCGTGCGGCAGTAGAGCGCCCCTCTCATCCCAGGACGCTAAGGGGTCACACTGCAGACTGGCAGCTTTCAAACCACCAGCACTGAGCTCTTTGGGGGGAAGCCCCCAAGCATAGCCTCATTGACAGGACGGGCGTTAGGAGGTGCCTCCCAGAGGAGGGGGTCCTGTATCCCATTCAGAATTATGATTGTCCTGACTGCCTTATTTATTTCTTTGGTTATCCTTCATACTACTGTGGTCCCGGGTATCTTATACTTTCATATCATCCAACACCAATTACTTCTGTTCTCCTCAAGTTGGTCTGGCTTTCCCCTGGGAGTGCATTCTGTTGAGCCCTGTGTCCCTGTGGCAGTGCCCAGCAGGGGCTTGTGTGCGTCTACCCTCATCCTGGGACCAGACCTTCATCTCCCTCACCCAGAATCTCTTCCTTCTCTCTTTTCCCCTTCTCCGTAATACCTTTGTTATATAATTATTATTAATTTTTAAAATTTTATGTATTCACCATTGCTGTCTTCAGACACACCAGCAGAGGGCATCAGACCCCACAGCCGATGGTTGTGAGCCACCATGTGGTTGCTGGGAACTGAACTCAGGACCTGTGGAAGAGCAGCCAGTGCTCTTAACCACTGAGCCATCTCTCCAGCCTCTGTTCTTGAGATATTGGCTTAGTGTGTGGCCTGAACTATTAATCCTCTTGTCTCAGCCTCCTAAATGCTGTGGCAATAGGTGTATGGACCACCTTGCCTAGCTCCATTCTTGAAGAAAGACTGGCTCCTTATCGGGAAGAACAGTACAGAGCCAAGTTCTGGTCTCTGGTGTTCATTGCCCTCCAGTGGACAGATTGGGAACTGCATCGATGTGTCATCCCCAGTTCACCAGGTTCACACCTGCCAAGTCAGGTTCAGTGTCCCTTAGCGGCTGAGGAATGGAGTCTTATTCCATTATAGTACCAGCTAGCCTTAAGAAGCAGCAAAGGGGCTGGAGAGATGGCTCAGTGGTTAAGAGCATGTCCAGTTCTCTTTTTGCAGAGGACCCAAGTTTCATTCTCAGCACCCATACCAAGAGACTTGGGACTGCTTATAGCTCTCTATCTCCAGAACATAGGACATCTGTCTGCCTCTTATGAGCTCCATGACACCTGCACTGGTGTGCAAAAACCCCAAACTACATAAAATAAATATTTATTTTTAATAGCTTTGTTTATTTGGATTTATTTTTGTTTTTGTTTATTTTTTGTTTGGTTTGGTTTGGTTTGGTTTGGTTTCAAGGGACAGAATTTCTCTGTGTAGCCCTGGCTTTCCTGGAACTCGCTCTGTAGACCAGGCTGGCCTCAAACTCAGAGATCCACCTGCCTCTGCCTCCCAAGTCATGGGAAAAAAGGTGTGTCCTATGACAGTCCCACTCAAATTCTTTTTTTTTAGACAAACAAAGCAATAAAGCTGTCGTTTGCTTCATGACTGTGACTAGTATGCTAAGTGAAATAAGAGAGGCCAAGAGGACAGAGGACAATTGCAACCTTGTCTCATTTACCTGTAGAATGGAATTCTGACCCCAAGAAATAGAGAAGGAAGATCAAACATCAAAAGGAGATGGTGGGGGCATGGGGAGAGAGGAACCGGTGGCCAGAGGGCATGGAGAGGTACAGACAGAGATGAGAGGCGGCCTCTGAGAGCCACTGTCCAGGGTGGCAACCACAGGCCGTAATAGCAATGCATACTCGGAGCCAGGCATGGTGTCCACATCTGTAGTGTTATCTGAGAGGGTGAGCGGGAGGATTTTACATGCAAGGCCAGAGTGAGGTCTTTAGTGAAGGCTCTTTCAAATAAATTCACACACCCATATATGCTTCAAGACAGCTAGGACGTGGGGTTGCTCTGAGCCCTTGGGCTCTCTGTGCTTAGAGAAGGGAAGCACTTGCTCTGTCCTGATCCAGGGAGCAGGGCTTAGATATCCTCAGCACAGGGAATGACCTGTATTTTGAGATGGTAGACATGTTAATTAACCCTCCTTGATCATTCTAATATATATATACACATACACATATACATATGTGTATATACACACAATATATATACGCATATATACTAGATATAGATATGGACTATATATGGATATATCAAACTAGCATATTGGACTCAACAAGTAAATAAAATGTGTAAAAGGAATATATATATATATATATATATATTGGTGGGGGTTGGATTTGTTTTCTTCGAGACAGGGTTTCTCTGTATAACCCTGGCTGTTCTGGAACTCATTCTGTAAATCAGGGTGACCTCAAACTCAGAAATCTGTCTTCCCAGAGTGCTGGGATTACAGGCGTGTGCCACCATCGCATGGCGGCTTACTTGGGACTTAACCTCAAAGTCCCAGCATCTGCAACTCTGGCTCCAGGGGATTCTCACTTCCAGGAGTACCAGGCACATATGTGGTACAGAGACTAGACACAGCCAAATACCCATACCATAATAAAAAGATTTTGGGGGGGGGGTGTTTTGGATTTGTTTTTTTTCGAGACAGGGTTTCTCTGTGTAGCCCTGGCTGTCTTGGAAGTCACTCTGTAGACCAGGCTGGCCTCGAACTCAGAAATCTGCCTGCCTCTGCCTCCCAGAGTGCTGGGATTACAGGCATACACCACCACCTCCTGGCAAAATGAATATTTTTAGTAGATATTTAAATTTTTACGTAGGTATGTAAGTTGCCTGCTTGTCTATGCACATCCCATGAGTGCGGTACGCTCAATGGCCAGTAGAGGGCATTGGATCCCTGGGGCTATAGTTTTGTGAGTTGTGAGCTCTCTGCAGTGGGTGCTGGGAAGCAAACCTGGGTCCTCTGCAAGAGCAGTGAAAACACTGAACCCTCTCTCAGCACAGGTCTATGTGGTCTGTCTGTTGTTTTGTTTTATTTTTATTTTTCCCAGACAGGGTTTCTCTGTGTAGCCCTGGCTGTCCTGGAGTTTGCTCTGTAGACCAGGCTGGCCTCAAATTTAGAAATCTGCCTGCCTCTGCATCTTGAGAACTGGGATTAAACACGTGTAGCACCATGTACAACTGTTCATTTGTTTTTGAGGCTGGGTCTGGTGTAGCCCAGGCTATCTTAAAACTGGCTATATAGTTAAGGATGACCCCTTCTGACCCCTCCACATCCACCTCCCTTACATAGCTATTTTTTTTTTAACAAATAACTATAGAAAAGATTTATTATGGTTTTTTGTTTGTTTTTTGGTTTTTTGGATTTGGTTTTTTTTGAGACAAGGTTTCTCTGTGTAACCCTGGCTGTCCTGGAACTCACTCTGTAGACCAGGCTGGCCTCGAACTCAGAAACCTGCCTGCCTCTGCCTCCCAGAGTGCTGGGATTACAGGCGTGCGCCACCACCGCCTGGCTTTATTATGTATTTTATGTATAGCAGTGCTTCATCTGCATATATATTTCTACACCAGAAGAGGCCAGGAGCTGCCACGTGGGGCTGGGAATTGAACTCAGGACCTCTGAAAAATCAGCCAGGGCTCTTAATTACTGGGCCATCTCCCCAGCTCTCAATTATTATTCTTTAGTTAAAAACAAAGCAAACTGGGTATGGTGTGGTGTGTGTGTGCCTGCAGTCTCAGAATATAAAAGCACAAACCAAAGGCTGCTGGGATTGGTCAGTGTTTGGAGCTCCTGCTTCTGTTACAGATTCAGCTCCCAGCACCCAGGTCAGGCAGCTGGCCACCGCTGCTAACTCCAGTTCCCAGAGATTCAGCCCCACCTCCTGGCTTCCTTGGGCATTACACCCATAGGGACACACACACACACACACACACACACACACACATTTAAAAGACCCACAAAACAAAACAAAATTTTTTCTATAGGTTCCCACCAACCCTCCCATCTTTGTTTTTCTTTTCCTGTTTTGCAGTACCAGGTATCGAACCCGGGGCTATGGAAATTCTAGCTGCGTACTCTGCCCCAGGTCCTGACTACTAATTTGGTACAAAATCACACCAAGGCCTCTACCTCTAACCTTTGGCCTTGTGGGACATCCTAGTCTCCTGAGGCAGGCAGGAGGCAAGGTTAACCCCATTCCCACCTCCAGAACAGTAAATAATGATGTAGCGATCCTTGGCATCCCTGTCAGTAGCTCCTGGAGGTTGTGAATTCGAATTGTCATCTTGACACAATGTTGCATCTCAGTGAGAAGAGGGTTAGATCTGGGTGGCCTGTGGGGCAGTGTCTGGTTTGATGTGGATAGATGCAGATTCAAAGGAGGTGTAGCCATTCCCAGGGGTGCGGCTTTAGTCTGTATAAGAGGAGAAGGCAGACTGGGCGCTAATCAGACTGCGTGCACTGCTGTTTGCTCTTGCCAGCGGGTGTGATGAGATCAGCTGTCTACACTGAGATCAGCAGTCTACACTCCCGCCTCACCTGCAGCAAGCGGTTGTAACCTGGAGCTGGGGGCCAAAGTAAACCCCTCTCCCCCAAGCTGCTTTTGTTATTTTCTCACAACAGAAATGAAACTAGATGGGAAGGGGTGGGTGGGAGAGCAGGGGGAGGGAAGGGAGCTTATAGGACTTTCGGGGAGTGGGGGACCAGAAAAGGGGAAATCATTTGAAATGTAAATAAAAAATATATCGAATTAAAAAAAAAAAAAAAAACAAAAGAAATGAAACTAGAACAAAGTTCCCAACTCCCGGACTCCATCTTCTCCACCCCTCTCCCCATGTCTCTGCTCTGCCTTTCCTGTCTGTCCATCCCCTGGGTGCTGGAGTGGGGCCGGGGAGCTTCTTAGTGTTCAGGGAACCTGGAACCTATCAGATGGCATGGTGGCTTACGGCTTTACTCTCAGGACTTGAGAGGCAGAGGCAGGAGGATTTCTGAGTTCAAGGCCAGCCTGGTCTACAGAGCGAGTTCCTGGACAGCCAGGGCTACACAGAGAAAGCCTTGTCTCAAAAAAACAAAAAAAAAAAAACAAAAAAACAACATCAAAAAAGCAGAAACCACTGGATTTTGAGCATGTGCAATTCAGTGACTTTGGCAAATGTCCAGAGCTGTGTGACCTTTACCCAGAACCTGCAAGGAAGAGCGAGTGCCCTGCAGGGGATAGGCTCCCACCTCCCCCTGGGCAACTGCAAATCTTCCTGTTGCTAGGGCCCCGCCCCGCCTGCTGTGGTTGAAGAGTATCACTCCATACAGACTTCTGCATCTGGCTGCTGCTGCTGCTTTTATAATTTTATCTTCTCCCATGCATGGGTGTTTTGCCTGCACATATATGTGTGCCTTGTACCCATGGAATCCAGAAGAGGGCGTCAGTACCCCTGGAACTGTAGTTATAATAGCTGTCAATCACCATGTGGTTGCTAGAATGGAACCCAGGTCCTTTGGAAGAATATAACCACTGCACCATCTTCAGTCCTGTGCCTGGATTTTCTTTCTTTTCTTTTCTTTTCTTTTCTTCCTTCCTTCTTTTCTTTTTTAGATCTATCTTCATCTATTTATTTATTAGTGTCATCTTTCTTTTTAAAAAATATTTATTTATTTTATGTATGTGAGTACACTGTAGCTGTACAGATGGTTGTGAACCACCATGTGGTTGCTGGGAATTGAACTCAGGACCTCTGCTTGCTCCAGCCAATGATTTATTTATTGTTTTAGATGCGTACACTGTAGCTGTCCTCAGACACTCCAGAAGAAGGGGTCAGATCTCATTACAGATGGTTGTGAACCACCATGTGGTTGCTGGGATTTGAACTTAGGACCTTTGGAAGAGCAGTCAGTGCTCTTAACCGCTGAACCATCTCACCAGCCCCTTCCTTCCTTCCTTCCTTCCTTCCTTCCTTTTCCCACTCAACATCTCAGTTTTAGGGATTTTTGTTTTTGTGGTATGTGTGTGTGTATATATGTGTGTGTTTATATGTGTATAGGTGCACGTAAGCCTGTGCCAGAATGCAGACACTAAAGAACAACCTCAGCTGTCACTTCTCAAATGCTTGTTTGCTTTTGAAAGATCATTTCTCATTGGCCGGACTTTGCCACAAGTAACACAGGCTGCCCGACTCGTGCGAGACAGGGCCCCACCTGCCTCTACCTTTGCAGAGCTGGGATTTCAAGTGTGTACACCATACTTGTCTTTTGTTGTTGTTTTGAGACAGACTTAGTCCTGTGTATCTCTGGCTGTCCTGGAACTCACAGAGCTCTGCCTGCCTCTGCCTCCCAAGTGCTTGGGTTAAAGGTGTTGGCCGTCATTCCTGCCTTCCTCTTCCTCAGGATTGTACGGTGAATGCTTTATCAATGGCGCCATCTCTTCTCCCTGGAATCATGGAGGTTAGTTTGTTTGATTTTATTAGGTTTTAGTTTTAAATAATGGATTTGTGTTTTCCATGGGTACTTTGCTGTGTGCACGGGTGTGTACCACTTGCATGCCTGGTTCCCATGGGGGTCAGAAGAAGACAGCAGCTTCCTGGAATCAAACCAGGGTTGCCTACAAAATCAAGTACTCTTAACTGCTGAGCCATCTCTCCAGCCCCTGATTTTGATGGTTTTTTGATTGACTTTGCAGGATCTCATGATGTATCCCTGACCTGGAACTTTCTATGTAGATAAGGCTGGCCCTGAACTCAGAGGTGTGCCTGCCTCTGTCTTCCGAGAGACGTGATTGCCAGGGCACCACTGTGCAGGCTTCTTGTTTTTGCTTTTTGATCCAGAGGTCTTACTACAACGCCCAGGTTGGTCTGGGACTTGCTATATAGCCCAGAAGTTTTCAGCTCACAATCCTCCTGCCTCAGCCTCCATGTGGGATTGTAGTAATAGCCCAGGATTATAGGGGGAGGGTCTCAGAAGTTTCAATCCCAGATACCTCAGATGTGGACAGCAGGCGTTGGCTATCTCCTCCTCCCATCTTGGTGCCATAAATTCAGCTCTGCTCACCACTCACCCTGGCAGGAATCTATGACCCTGAGTTAACCGGTTTCACTCCTTGTTTGAGGGTAGAAGGTCTCCCTCCCCCCGCCCCGCCCCGCCCCGCCCCGCCCCGCCCTGGTAGAGTAGGCAGATGAGGTATCTTCTGACACCCACTGAGATCCTGCACAGCACCCACCTACACTGGGTTAAGCTTCCCTCCCCCCAGCCCAGCTTGGTGCACAATGGGGTCTGACTGGGGCTGGTTGGGTAGGGGTGTTTGGGGGAGACTGGACTGGATGGACACACACACACACACACACACATATGGGGCAGCACCTCCAGTGTGTTAGCATTGGAGGCATGCGCCCAGCAGGCATATTTGAGGCTTTCTCTGCACCCTAGTGTGTGGCAGCTGCTTTGGTTACCCTTAGGGTGAGTTAATCACCCTTTCTCCCTCTGTGTATCACCCGCTAAAAGTTGGTCACACCTGCGTTTTGGATGTTAGGAACTCTCTGCCAGAGAGTCACGTCAAAGCATCCTGCCGCTGCCCCTGTGTGGCACAGGGACGGGCGCTCTCATCGTCCAATCCCAGAAGCCCAGAAGAGGCACGGAGCTAGCTGTTCTCCTGGCTGCCTCCTGGCTGCACCGTTCTCCCTGCACTAGTTAGTGCCTTTGCTCTTTTAGAGACTGTGCAAACCAGGAAGTGGAGCCCAGCCAACTCGGGAACACAAATATTTGCCAGTCAAGAAAACACTCCCCTGTCAATCAAAACCCAGACAAGCTGGCGCACAGACTCTGGAGGAGCGGGAGGCAGCTTCTGTTTTGGCATGGTCCAGGTGGCTGATGGCATCTTCTCTGAATGTGTCTCAAGCTTCTTCCCTCCATCCTCAAAAGAAGGTGAAGAAACTGAGGCTCTGGGTAGCCACTCAGCGCCCAGGGACCTTTGACTTGTTTCTTTTGAGACTCTTTGTGTGGATTCATAATCCCATGAAGGGGACAAAGGGTTTGCAAGAGATAATTTCCAACACAGATAAGCAGCAGGCAGGTTTCCAGGCCACGGGGTGGGCGGAACTTGAGCACAGTTTTATTATAGCTTTCCAGGGTCCCTGCAGGGACCAGGATACAGCTCAGTCAGGAGCCATGGCTGAGATGGAGCAAATTTTCTGCCTGACTACAGAAAATCCAGACTGCACATCTTTTACCCTTGTGTGTGTGTGCGCGCGTGCGTGTGTGTTAGTGAGATGGAACTCAGATGTCTTAGTTTTCTAGTGCCATGATAAGACTCTGTGAACAAAGCCAATTATAAAGGAAAGCATTTAATTTGGGGTTCACAGTTCCACAGAGTCAGAGGCCGTGGCCATTACAGGGGGGAGCATGGCAGCAGGCAGGCAGGCATGCTGCTGAAATAGTAACTGAGAGCTTACATCTGACCCACCAGCCTAAAGCAAAGGGAGCATAAACTGGGGATGGCACGGGCTTTTGAAACCTCAAAGCCCACCCCTGATGACACACCTCCTCCAACAAGACCACACCTCCCAATCCTTCCCAAACAGTACCACCAACTAGGGACCAAGCATTCAAATCTAAGAGCCGGTGGGAGCGATTCTCAAACCCCTGTAGCAGGGCCGTGCACGTAGTAGGTAACACCTCTATCACAGAGTACACCCCTACCCTTGGGTATCTTTATTTTTGAGATATGAAATGATGACTGACTCAGGCTGTCCTCATCTTCTGCTTCGACCTCTGGAATACTAAGATTACACCTCACCTCACATCCTCACAGTGAGGGTTTCAAACTTGGATCCAGGCCCTCTTGCCCTTACCCGTTGTAGATTAACTAATTACTCCTCTCTGGGAGCGACCCTGGTCTGCTGGCACTCTGCCAGAGTCACCCTGATTATAGCGCCTCTTAATAGTTCAGCTGTCCTCACCAGACTTCTAGTTCAAAATTTCCTCTGCGGGACCATATTAATGCAGGGACTCAAGGGCTGTCAGCTCACCAAGTCAGAGAATAACTGTGGTTAAAAATCTAAAATCCGCCGGGCAGTGGTGACGCATGCCTTAAATCCCAGCACTTGGGAGGCAGAAGCAGGCGTATTTCTGAGTTCGAGGCTAGTCTGGTATACAGAATGAGTTCCAGGACATCCAGGGCTATACAGAGAAACCCTGTCTCAAAAAACAAAGCGAAAATCTAAAATCCAAATAGGGAAGTATACACACACACACACACACACACACACACACTCTATACACCAACAAGGCGCTGGAACAGCTACCGATGTCGGCTGTCTGACAACCTGGGACCTTAGCCCAGGTACAGAAGGCTTGAGGGCATCAGGTTCCCGGGTTTAGCTCAGTGGAAAGGGGTGTGCTTGTCATTTTTGAGGACTGGGGTTCCATCTTCACAACTGCAATAACAACAACAATAAAGGAATGATAATCCGTGTGCAAACGCGTCCCTGTGGTCTCACCTGACGTTTGGTTCGTCAAAGTTCTTCTGGTCTCTGTCTCAAAAAAGGATCTGCATGGAGCAGAGAGGGAAGATGCATCTTCATTGCTTTTTAACCATCTGTAGAAAGGGCAAAGACTGTAAAATTAAAGGGAAGCCCCTTCCCTCAGAATGGCATCTGTGTGGACCGGCCAGCCATGTCCGGGAACCCGGAGCTGAGTTTGAGATTAATGAGTTTATTCCTGGATCCGTGCTTAGCACAGGTGAAAACACGGCCCCAAAGAGTGGAAGCAGGCTAGGGACGCAGCCCGCTGCGGGACACAAAGGAGCAAGTAGTCAGAAGTACACAGCCTTCGGCAGGCAGACAGGCAAGGGGGCGGGCGCAGAAGGGGCGAGGCCGAAGGGAAGAGGGGCGGGGCAAGAGGCGGGGCCCTACAAACCCATAAGAGCTAGGGGCGGGGCCGGGCTGTGGTAGGCGGGGAAAGAGGCGGAGTCTATGGAGGAGGCAGACCCGCAGACCAATGAAGACGGAGGGCGGGGCCAGAGGCGGGCCCGGAGAGGGTAGTGAGCAGGAGGGGCGGTGCTGTCAGGGGAGTAGTTGTAACTCCAGTGACAGCTGAACTAGGATTCAGGAAGCGTGGAGCCGACGTTCAGAAACGGGCATCCGTAGGCCGTAGAAGGGCGGGGCCGGCGTGCAGGCCCTGACCTACCGACCAATCCGCGGGCTTGTACTAGCTGTGAATTGGAGGCTGCTAAGAGAGCAACGTTTTTATAGGGCCGCCGTTGGCCATCTTCCGGTCGGGGGGCGGGCCCCTCGCGGTGGCGGGAATTGAGTCGCGGAGGGGCGGTGACCGGCCTGGGACGCCTACTCTTCATCATGGACGCGTCCGAGGTGGAGTTTTTGGCCGAGAAAGAGATGGTGACTATCATCCCGAACTTCAGTCTGGACAAGATCTACCTGATCGGGGTGAGCCAGGGCGGTACGGGGCTGCGGCCCGGGTCATGCTCGGGTCACCGCTCCTTTCCACATGGGGTCTGTGTTGTCCTTGCAGGGGGACCTGGGACCCTTCAACCCCGGCTTACCCGTGAACGTGCCCTTGTGGCTGGCCATTAACCTGAAACAGAGACAGAAGTGCCGTCTGCTACCTCCAGAGTGGATGGATGTGGGTGAGCATTCCTGGGTCCGGGTGGGCGGGTTGTACCTGGGCTAAGGTCCCAGGTTGTCAGACAGCCGACATCGGTAGCTGTTCCAGCGCCTTGTTGGTGTATAGTGTGTGTGTGTGTGTGTATACTTCTAATCCTATTTGGACTTTAGATTTTCGCTTTGTTTTTTGAGACAGGGTTTCTCTGTATAGCCCTGGATGTCCTGGAACTCATTCTGTATACCAGACTAGCCTCGAACTCAGAAATACGCCTGCTTCTGCCTCCCAAGTGTTGGGATTTAAGGCATGCGTCACCACTGCCCGGCGGATTTTAGATTTTTAACCACAGTTATCCTCTGACTTCCCTGTGCACTGGAGTACACACACAATAATAAATTGAAGAATGAAGCAGAGCAGGGAGGGGGCTGTAGTGATGGCGCAAGCCTTTAGTCCCAGCACTCAGGAGGCAGAGGCAGGAAGATCTCTGAGTTTGAGGCCAACTTGGTCTACAGAGGGACTTGTAGGACAGCCAGGACTACACAGAGAACCCTCTCTGGGGGTGGGGTTGAGGTTGGGGAGCAGAGAAGCAACCTTAAATAAGTTTTTTTGTTTTGTTTTGTTTTGTTTTTGTTTTTTTGAGACAGGTTTTCTCTGTGTAGCCCTGGCTGTCCTGGAACTCACTCTGTAGACCAGGCTGCGCCACTACCAGCCTGGCAAGTATTTTTTTAAGTTTTTTTTTTTTGTTTTTTTTTTTTTTGATTTTTTCGAGACAGGGTTTCTCTGTGTAGCCCTGGCTGTCCTCGAACTCACTCTGTAGACCAGGCTGGCCTCAGACTCAGAAATCCGCCTGCCTCTGCCTCCCAGAGTGCTGGGATTACAGGCGTGCGCCACCACTGCCCGGCTGTTTTGTTTTTTTTTAATTGATTATCATCGTGTTGGGAATTCTGTTACAAAGACTGTGCAAATAGCTAGTCTCCGTGCTGGTTAGTTTTGTCAAATTGACACAAAGACAACTCAGTTGGGAAGAGGGAACCTCAACTGAGAAATTGCTTCTATTAGACTGGCCTGTGAGCATGTCTGTGGGGGCATTCTCTTGGCCTGTGATTGATATGGGCGGGCCCAGCCCACTGGATGGTGTCACCCTTTGATAGGTGGTGCCCAGTATAAGAAGACAGGCAAGCCAGAGGCAGCCTTACTCTCTGGTTCCTGTCTCTGTTCCTGCTCGAACTCCTGCCCTCACGTCCGTCCATGGCGGACTTTGATCAGGCCGGATATACTCTTTCCTCCCCAACTTGGGGGCCGCAGTGTTTTTCATAGCAACAGAAAAACAAGACAATGGACTATGAATTCAGAAGGAATGGTCTTCTGATACATGGTACGAGGTGAATGAACCTTGAAAATAACCTTCATAAAGCCAGGCACAAAAGACTAGAGACTGTGTGACTCTGTCTGAAATAGGCAGAGCTGTCGTCGGCACAGAATAATGGCCGCTTAGGTAATGGGGCTTGGGAAGAGATGGAGGGAGTGTGTTTTTAGGAGGGGAGAGAGCATGAAGATCTGAAAGTGGATGGTTGTACAGCTTTGTTAAAAGCCTTTGGTACAGTTTGAGTGGGAAGAGTGTGCAGATGGGCGTTTTCCTGACCTGTGCAGTCTTTAATTTTTTGTGGGGAAGAGGCATATGTATCATGTAGCATTTGTAGAATTTGAAAAATTCCCCCCTCCCCCCCCCCCAGTGCATTCGGCTGGAATCACCTGAGAAGACTTCGAAGCAAAGACTCAAGTCACAGCTAACTTGTTAACTTAACTTGACACACTTGGGAATGGAGACCCTCCACAGAGACATCACCTCCATTAGATCGGCCTGTGGGCACGTTTGTGGGGCAGTTCCTTGGTTGCTCACTGATAGGTGTGGGAGGGGCTAGCCGGCTGTGGGCCGTGCGGCTCACCTGGACAGGTAGGCCTGGGCTGTGTTAAGAGCTGAGCAGGCCGATAAGCAGCCTTTCCAGTGGCTCCTGCCTCAACCCCCCGCCCTGGCTTCCTTCGATGTGGAGTTGGACCAGTAAGCCAGATAAAGCCTTTGTGTTCCCAAATTGTTTGATTGTGGCAGAGCAAAGAAAACTAGCACAGGTAATGAAGCCCGTCACTCTCAGCCCAGTTAGAGGTGTGCTTGAACTTGTAAAGAGGTGGATAAACTGATAGTCTTGAAACTGGGACCCCACCCCCCAGTTCCTGTCCCTTTGAGGGGCACTCCCCCATGCCCCAAAGCCTGACTCCAGTTTCCAGTTTCAGCTGGCCAGGGTTAGAGATGCAGAGTTCTGTGCTTTTGCTACACAGAGAGGAGCAGTCAGGCGTGCAGCAGGCCCCGCCTAACCTGGGATCTCAGACCAACACAATGCTGTCGTGTGCCGTGTGCCGCACGGCTCTGTCCTGTCCTGGAAATGTGGGGTTTGCAGTTGGTCCCGTGGTCTCATAGTCATCGCCTTGTTCTTCTAGGTTTCCTCTTACATGAGTGCTCTGCGTCTGTCTACTTACCCATCCTGTGAATGGGTATTTGGGTTACTTCCCCATTTTGAAATAATTATTTTGATTTTGGATGTATGGGTGTTGTGTGGACGCATGTGGCCTTTAGAGGCCGGAAGAGGCTGTCCGATCCCCTGGAGCTGGGCTGACAGGTAGTTAGGAGCTGCCACATGAGTGCTGGGACCCAAAGCCTCTGACAGAGAGGCAAGTACTCTTAGAGCCATCTCTCCAGCCCCCTCTTTCTGAGTCTTACAAGTCATTATTGTGTTCGTGTGTCTGCGCATGTGCTATGGTGCACTGTGAGCGGTGAGATTGTTAGAATGTTCTTGTCTGGGTATTTCTGTAGCTTGCTTGGTGTTTCTCTTTGGTTGGTTGAGACAGGGCCTCATACAGCCCAGGCTGCTGCTTACTAGCTGTGTAGCTGAGAGTGGGTTGAACTGATGATCCTCCTGCCTCCACTCTCACTGTCCCTTTCTTTTGCTGGGTTGCAGGTGTCTGCGCTGTGCCACCTGACTTGCTTTTTCTTAGGTAAACAGATACCTCCTGTTGGGGACCTGTTGGGCTAGAGGACTGATGATGCTTAAGTTATAAGCTGCTGCCAGGCAGTCCTGCTGAGTGTTGAAACTTCAGCACCCCACAGAACTGGAGATGAGACCACACTGCCCCCCATCCTGGCCGGAGGTTTGGCCTTGCCAGTCTTTCTGATTGGTGGAGACATTGATCAGATGTGTTCCGTAATCGGATTCAAATGGTAGAAAAGAAAATACTACTATGCGGGGCCCAGTTCAGTGCTGAGCCCAGCCTGAGCGTGAGGTACTGCAGGGACAGCAAAGCTTTTGAGGAGGTGGGGGAGGCTGCCTGCGGCTGCCTGCATGTATGTTCAAGAGAGCAGTAGCAGGCCTTCCTGAAGGTCTGGGTGGGGTGGGGTGGGGAGGAGGGGCTGCAGCTGAGGCCCATGCCCAGCTGTGGCCGGGTCTGGGTGGGGTGGGGTGGGGAGGAGGGGCTGCAGCTGAGGCCCATGCCCAGCTGTGGCCGGGTCTGGGTGGGGTGGGGAGGAGGGGCTGCAGCTGAGGGCCATGCCCAGCTGTGGCCGGGTCTGGGTGGGGTGGGGAGGAGGGGCTGCAGCTGAGGGCCATGCCCAGCTGTGGCCGGGTCTGGGTGGGGTGGGGAGGAGGGGCTGCAGCTGAGGGCCATGCCCAGCTGTGGCCGGGTCTGGGTGGGGTGGGGAGGAGGGGCTGCAGCTGAGGCCCATGCCCAGCTGTGGCCGGGTCTGGGTGGGGTGGGGAGGAGGGGCTGCAGCTGAGGCCCATGCCCAGCTGTGGCCGGGTCTGGGTGGGGTGGGGAGGAGGGGCTGCAGCTGAGGGCCATGCCCAGCTGTGGCCGGGTCTGGGTGGGGTGGGGAGGAGGGGCTGCAGCTGAGGCCCAGCTGTGGCCGGAGACTCCACTCTTCCTGGCTAGCCACTCTTTTCTGAGGTTGGCAGAACACAGTGTGGCGTGAGGGCCCAGGGTGTGGTCGGAGCCTGCCTTCTTGAGGATGCTGGATAGCTGTGTGGATGAAGTCATGTGGACAGTAGGACGTACAGTTGGTGTGTCGGGTCTCCAGTCAGGCAGGATGAGATGATGGGGCGGAATCCTAGGGAATGGAGAGGACTCACCTACGGAACTCTGGACCCCTGCACTGACAGTCATGGAGAACTGGCTCCGGACACAAGTGGAAGGCAGTTAGGTCAGAAGACAATTCACAGGTAGCGGTGACAGCTCTCCTGAGACGTGCTTGCAAGGTTTCGCTCCATCTAGTCCGTGATACGAATGCCCCCACATTGTGTTTATGCGATAAGCGCAAATGTTTATTGGCCGTGTAGGCAATACCAGCACCTGGTCAGGTTGTAAGGTTAAAAAACACGTTCTCATTCAGGAGGGGTGCATGCCTTTAATCGCGGTGCTCGGGAGGCAGAAGTAGGTGGATCTCTGAGTTTGAGCCCAGGACAGCCAAGGGACACACAGAGAATCCATGTCTTGAAAAACAAAAACAAGGGGCTGGAGGGATGGCTCAGCAGTTAAGAGCGCTGACTGCTCTTCCAGAGATCCTGAGTTCAAATCCCAGCCACTGCATGGTGGCTCACAACCATCTGTAGTGAGATCTGACTCTCTCTTCTGGTGTGTCTGAAGATAGCCACAGGGTACATCTATATAATAAATCCATATATAATAAATAAATAAATCTTTAAAAAAAAGAAAAATAAAAACAAGCCAAAGTGCTTTCCCTTTGTTATGGTGATTGTGAAACATTCTGCCCTTTGTGTTCCAGAGAAACTGGAACAGCTGCGAGATGAGGAGCGGAAGGAGGAGACATTCACCCCGGTGCCCAGCCCGCACTACATGGAGGTTACGAAGCTTCTGCTGAATCAGTGAGTCTGCGCAGGGGCGGGGCAGCGCGGTGTGACGCATACCGCCATGCCAAGTCTCCTCCTCCTCCCCTGCCCATTCCATGGTGGCTCAGACACCCCGTTTCTCACACAGGCGACCTGAAGGAGGCATCTGTTCCCTCCTGTGCCTTCTCTCTCCTCCTGGGATTCCCACATGCCAGACCTGTCACTTGTCACTGGGCCGTAGGGTGGCCGTTGACAATCTAGCAGCAGCCTTTGCTGAGAGTGTACGGATCTGGGTTCCCCCCGTGTCTGTCACAGGAGTGGTCAAGGGCGTCCTGTGGGCGAAAGTCCTGAGCCATAGAGATAAATGTGCAGGCCCTGGGTTTGAGCGTCCGTATCTGTCCCAACTCCGTCTTCTGGTTTATTCTTCATGTGGCCAGGCTGCTGGTGCTGCCCTGTCCACAGCCCTTAGCCGTCGGGCTTCAGAGTGCTCACAGGGGCTGGCGCCCCTCCCCGTCTCTGCTCTCCTCTGCTCTCAGTCTGTATTTTTTTTGATCCCAGTGGTCTGTCTGCTGCAGAACAGGTTTGTTTGTTTGTTTGTTTGTTCACTATATTACCTACGCTGGTCCTCAATCGGCTTTAGTGGTCCTCTTGCTCCAGGTCTGTCTTCCTGGCCTAGGCTCTGCAGCGCTCTGCTCGGGCATGTGCCGTAGTGCAGTTTTGCAGTCTTCCACATGCTGTGCCCCTCTGCCCACTGTACTAGAGGGGCAGGGCTGTGCCCCTCTGCCCACTGTACTAGAGGGGCAGGGCTGTGCCCCTCTGCCCACTGTACTAGAGGGGCAGGGCTGTGCCCCTCTGCCCACTGTACTAGAGGGGCAGGGCTGTGCCCCTCTGCCCACTGTACTAGAGGGGCAGGGCTGTGCCCCTCTGCCCACTGTACTAGAGGGGCAGGGGCTGTCTCCAGCAAGCTCACACAGGCTTGTTGAGTGAAAGCAGATGCCCAGACCTAACTTACTCAACATCCGGCCGGGTACTGCCCCCTCCAGATGTGCCCAGCAGAACTGGCACCAAGGCCGGAACTGTGCTGCTTGCTTAGAGCAGCTGGACAGTAGGACCTGGGTCACTGCTCCTTCCAAGAGCAGTGCTCCTCAAGTGCTCCTCGAGAGATGGGAGGCTGTGGGTCAGCCATTGCATCCTCTAACAATATGCCGCAAACATGGTCATGTGGGCCTGAGTTCCCATTTGTGTAATAGAACAATGTGACCCTGTGAGCTGGTCATTAAACCGCCACACAGTCAGTGTCCTCAGGAGTCCATAGGACACAGCAAGGCCTGGTGGGGCCAGAGAAGGCATGTAAGGAACACAAGGTTGAGCAGGACAGCAGAATGTTGAGCAGAGAGAGAGCAGCGGGAGGAGGAACTGTAAGGCCTTGTGACTCCGTGTGCTTGAGGGGTTGTGGACCGATGTGTGCACACAGCAGGCACGGGCTCTGTGTTTATAGGGAGGCCCAAAGAGCTGGTGTCCTCAGTGGTCTGAGGGAGACTGGCAAGGGGGGGGGGCAGACTGGGAAAGGAGAGAATCTTGATGCATGACTGAGAACCAGGCTGTCGCTCCCAGTACAGAGGACCATCTCTGACGAGTGTGTGTCACTCCCAGTACAGAGGACTGTCTCTGACTAGTGTGTGTCAAGCACTCTACCTTATGTCATTGGGGGGCAGGGTGTACTTTTAATCCCAGCACTGGGAGGGGTGGGGGACAGGGACAGACAGGTCGCTGAGTTCCAGGCCTCCTTGAGCTATACAGTAAGACCCTGTCTTTCTTTCTTTTCTTTTCTTTTTTTTTGATGTGCAATGGTCTTTTGCCTGCATGTGTGAGAGAGTCATATTCCCTGGAACTAGAGGTACAGGCAATGGTGAGCTGTCATGTGGGTGATGGAAATTGAACTCGGGTCCTCTGGAAGAACGGTCAGTGCTCTTAACCACTGAACCATCTCTCCAGCCTCCAAGACCCTGTCAAAAACCAAAACATAACCTTACTGTGTAATTTATTTGGCTGAGGAATGCAATTAAAATTTTTTTAGCTGAGCCGGGCGATGGTGGCGCATGCCTGTAATCCCAGCACTCTGAGAGGCAGAGGCAGGTGGATTTCTGAGTTCAAGGCCAGCCTGGTCTACAGAGTAAGATCCAGGACAGCCAGGGCTATACAGAGAAACCCTGTCTCAAAAAAACCAAATCAAAAAAAAAATTTTTTTTTAGCCAGCTGGTGGTGGTATAAGCCTTTAATCCCGGCATTTGGAGGCAAAGGCAGGGGATCTCTGAGTTTGGGGCCAGCCTGGTCTACGATGTGAGTTCCAGGACAGCCAGGGCTACAAAATTTTTTTTTCTGTCTGGAAAAAAAATTAAAAAATTTTAAAAACATTTTTGGCATACACATATTGGTATGCTGTGCACATGGAGGTCCGAGGACAACTTTTAGGAGTTGGCTCTTCCCTAGCATGTGGTTCCAGAGACTGGATTTAGGTTGTGAGGTTTAGTCACACACACGTTCCCTGCTGAGCTGTCTCATTGGTCCGCGGACCCAGTTTTCCTTTGTTCTGTAGTCCACGTGAAGATCTGGTGATCTTTGTTCTCAGTTGTTCTGCTCAGAGCCTAAGGTAAATGCTGTGTTCACAACTCGGTTCCACTACACACGCACTACCACCGGTCTGCCTATGGCCCGCCTCCTGAGCTGACTGGCGCTGGAGGCTCTAGCTCAGCCCAGAGCACCTAGTGATGGGCTGCAGGGGCTCGCCTCTGTCTTGTGTGAACTCCTTCAAAGGGTGGTTTTGCGTATGTCATGAAGGAAGTCTGTCACTAACTGCTGACCTTAAGCTCTGTAGACACAGGGCTGCTTTGAGACTTTGCTGTTTTGTGGTTTGTGCTCCCCACAGTGGCAGGCCTGTCTCTCAGCCTTTTGTGAGACTAGAAATACTACTTAAAAGGCTTAGCATGGGACTTCCTCTTCTCTTGCTGGTGGTGAGGGGGGGTAAGCCTGTGTCACTGGTAAAAACCAGGGATCTGCTGATCTGAGCCAGCCTCACTGCCAACTTGAGATCAAGTTACACAGCAACGCTGTTGCTATCCTCAAGGGAGTGTCCAAACTGTCTAATTTTTCAGCGTTCATTTAAAGATGATTTTTTTTATTCCTTTTTAATTACATGTGTTTGTGTCTGTGTGGTTATGTGTGTAAGTGCAGTGCCCACGGAAACGAGGGTACGGATCTCCTGGAGCTGGGATTTCAGGTGGTTGGAAGCTGCCCTATGTAGGTTTCTGGGAACTGATTTGGGTCCTTGCAAGAGCAACACGCTCTTAACTGCTGAGCCGGCTCCGGCCCCTCCAGTGGGTTGTTGTCTAAAAGATATATACTCCACGGCATGCCCGGATGTTCTGTTCTCAGCTTCCCACATGCCGGGATTAGAGTCCCCACTCCTGGCTTGCAGTATGTCGCTGGCTGTCCGCTCTGCCCTCTGCGTAGCCGCTAGCCGTGGCTGGTGGGAAGGAAAGCCCGCGGCTGCCTAGCTTACCTGCTGACATCTAACCTGAGGGAAGAACAGAGCCCCAGAATAATTCAAGTCTGTCATGCTAGGCTCCCCCAACCCCTTTAATAGGGTCTCTCTGTGTCCTTGAACTTCTGATTCTCTTGGCTTCACACAGTCATGTGCTGAAGCTTTGTTTTTAAAGATTTGTCTATGTGCATGTGGCTGTGACTGTCTGCACATGTTCAGGGTCCACAGAGGCTAGGATGCATTGCATCCCTTGGGATAAGCAGTTGTGCATTGCCTGATGGATGCCGTCAGTGGAACTGGTATCCTCAGGAAGAGCCCAGAACACTAACTGCTGAGCTCTCCTGCCCCTATGCTGATGTTTGAAGCAGCCATTTCTGCCTGTCCCTGGCAAGCTTACTGAGTGCCTCTCTACTTTGCCTCTGTATCTTCAGTGCTTCTGACAACATTCCCAAAGCAGACACCATCCGGACACTGATCAAAGATCTGTGGGACACACGCATGGCCAAGCTCCGGGTGTCTGCTGACAGTTTTGTGCGGCAGCAAGAGGCACATGCCAAGGTAGGCATGGCTCTCCTGTCCCTGCCGGGTGCCAGTGGGCTCTGCCAGCCAGCGGGACTGCTTCCCAGGGAGTTGTCAGGGCATGCTGCCTGCCCAGCAGGGATCTGAAGCTGTGCTTTGAATAGCAGCTCATTGGGACTCGGGGCTACGGCTCTTGTGAGAGCCTGCCTAGTGTCCTCAGGGTACCGGGCTTCACCCTCAGTACCAGGTACAAACTCACTGTGCAGTAGAGGCTTGCTTTTTTTTTTTTTTAAAGCCAAGACTTCCTCTGCTCACCGGCTTCTCTGTTTCAGCTGGACAACTTGACCTTAATGGAGATCAACACCAGCGGGGCCTTCCTCACCCGGGCCCTCAACCACATGTACAAACTCCGCACAAACCTCCAGCCCTCTGAGAGCGCTCAGTCTCAGGACTTCTAGCCTCTGGTCTGCAAACCCCGCTGTGTGCGGAGTGTGGTGGAAGGGTGTGGGACACTGGTGGAGCGGTGAGTTTGCTGCCAGTCTTTGTCACAAGTCAGCCATACTGCAAGTTCAACTCCAAGCCACCAGCTTTTCTCTTCCGCCCACGGACTGCATGCCAAGCACTGTGAGTGTTCAGACCAGCTCAGGTCAGTTCGAGTATCTTCGAGCTTGACCTGTAGAAAGCTGTATGTGGTTGAGGCTGGGGGTGGTAGCGGCGCTGATACAAAGGCTTTCGTCTTTACATGATTTAGGAAGATTTTATTTTTGGGATGTCAGAAATTACAGCAATATATTCATAAATACCTAATTACTACATTCAACAAATAATATTACAATACAGTTAATTCAAACAAGTACACTTAGAACGGGTTTAATTTCACAGCATCTAAACTGCCCCCAGAGCGACCGACTGAGGCACCTGTCCCTCCCTCCTGCCTGGGTCCAGAGGCCCCAGCAGTGAGGTGTAGGGTGCGCACAAGTAGAGACTGGTGAGATGCCTCCTCAGGTCAAGGCAGCCTCTAGGGTTAAAGTTAAGCACTGGATTAGACGGTGGGGACAGGCAACAGCAAGTAGTAAAGTCAAGGCTCGCATACGTGAAGGAGCACAGACTGCCGCTCTAAGTAGCTAATGCACACCTCAGAGGTGCAGGGCCTGCTGTGCAGGCCATCTCCATGCTGGGGCCTGGACAGCTGAGGGCAGGGGCGGGCGAGCGGCATCTAGTTTGCAATTCAGCTTAGCTGGCTGAGACTCAGTGCAGTGAGCCTGGCTGTGCCCCCCACCCCCACTGTCAGGGCGGGCTTGTTCTGGATGCCCTAGAGATACAGTCTGGTTGGATGGTGCAGGTGGGTGTTTTTAAGGTGCACCAAAGCGTTGACAGCCCTCACGGTCACTCATCTGCAATGGTGGCAGGTCTCAATTATGTGAGACAAATGGTTTTAAAAGATCTGATCAGACACCCGTCACAAGCTCGGTGCAGGTGGAGTGGGAGACATGGCCAAGGCCTGGGATTTTCACGTACATGCTGATTTCACGGTCGGTCCAGCCTAGAGCAGGGCTATAGCAGGGAAAGACTGGAGGGGTCTCCAGGGACGGTGTGGTGCCTGGGAGGGGGCTGCTATGGTCTTTTTAGCTTCCTCCGGCTCTAAGACTGTGGGATGGGAAAAACGCCGTGAGTGGGCTGAGGTGGCAGTCACCTGCCGCTTGACTGGCTTGTACCTGGTTCTGATTGTCACTTTACTTATGAGCATGGGGATATTTGGGGTCCAGATGCTAGAGGTGGCCCTAGAGGCTCCGCAGGCGCAGGCAAGGGCGCTGGGAAAGGCCATAGGCACTGCTAGTCAGTCAGTGGCTCGGCGTGTGCCCCAGGCTGACCTGGGAGGGCATCACTTGTTCGGGATCACATACTCGGAAAGGGGATTGCCTGTGGGACCGTGGAAGAGACTGCGCGTGCCTGAAGTTATGGGTCCTACCTTTCCCAGAAGTGATTAACAAGCAGATCAGCAGAAGCTTCTAGTCATTGGGGAGGACTTAGCCTGGGAGAAGGAGCACTAAACACAAGTAGCATTTAATTGGGAAGCACTTTGGCCCAGGGTGTGCGGCCTCTGCTCTCCCTTGGACCATGTCTGACTGGCTGGGGCAGAGGAGGTGCTTTGCTGACTGCTGACAGTCCTGGTGGCACTTCCTTGTCTAGGTTCACTGATAAGACTCTTGGCAGGCAGAGCAAGGGGTGGGGGTAGGGGACAGATGTTAGCCAGCTGCTCTGTAGCCACCGAGCCTGGTGGCCAAGGGCAGGCTCACCTCCTCTCCCTGATGGAGAACAGTCACAGGCTCTGGCAGGAAAAGGTTCTCTTTCAAGTTAGTCAGCCCTGACTGAGGCATTGAAACCGGGAAGGAGATCCCTCAGTGCTCAGCTTTCTGCCAGAGCTGTCCCCTTCTTAGGAGCTCGGCTCCCCACAGCTCTGCCAAGTCCCTGCTGCACGTGGGTCACCACGCCCTGGACAGCAGGCAGGCCTGGGCACCCCCTCAGCCCTGCTGTGTTGGATGCTGCACAGGTGGGCTGTTTCCTACGACTTCAGCGTGTTAGCATTCTGACCAGCAGCAGTACAAACACTAAAAGCAAGGTTTTCTTTTTTTTTTTTTTTAAATCCAGAAAAACAAAAACAAAAAACAAAGGAAACCCCATAACAGGAAAAACAAACAAAATTCCCCAAACCACATATTAAAAATGGCAGGCTTTTTATAACAATAATTAAAGTAATAAAAACATACAAAACTTTTGTTTTTTTTTAATATATACACAGTACAAGGCTGAAGCACCTTTGACTTCTCTCTCAAAACGTACATTTGTATGAAAACACCACACACGGCGGTAGCAGTCCAGTGGGTATGCTCTCTGTAGACAGCTCCACGCATCTTCCCCGAGGAAAACAAGGGACTTGTGGGTGTGTTTGCCTCTTTTCCTAAGAGCTGTTCCAGGGAGAAGCCTTGGCTAGCTTGTGTGCTCCCGGGACCAGTGGCTGTGACGGCGCCGTGTGCGGGAAGGCGACGGGACTGATGGTGAGCTCTCTGCTTGTACAGACCCAGCAACACCAGAAACAACCAGCTGGCTCTCCCTCAGCCGCGTGCACGTGCCTGGCGGGCGTCAGTGTCGGAGAAGGATGGCGTGGGGGAAAGAGGAAGTGACACCGACCTCAGAGAGAGAGAGACAGGTGTCTCGCTGACATTGGAGTCGAGGTGACATCCTCTCTGGAGCCTGGAACCCTTTGCTTCATGCATGGCACGTTCTCAATTCGTAAGCTTCAAACCTCCCAGTGAAAAATATTAAATATTCAAGGTAATAAAATAGATAATATTTCTATACTATAGGTTCAGCCTAGTGCAAGGGAAACCGTCACCTCGGGTATCCCTTAAAGTAGCCCCGAGGCCAGTGCATGGCGGGCAGGGCAAGGCACTTCCGCAAGTGGTCCAGCTCCGCCTGGAGCCGCTCCCGCTCTGAGACCATCTTCTGTTTCTGACTCCGAAGCTCCTGGGGAGAAGACGCATGTCAGAACCATCTGTACACACAGCGGCACGCGTGGCCTCTGGAGATGGCTAGAACATTCTTCCGGCAAAGTGTGCTCCTAAAGAACCAGTGTGAACTGTTGCCCAGCCCTGCACATGGGACTCAAGGGCTTCTCAGAGAAAATCTTTGTGTTCCTAACCTGGGATCTTTGTGTGTGTGTGTGTGTCCCAGGCTGACCTCAAACTCACAGATCTGTCTGCTTCCTGGGGTCTGAGCATGGTTACTATGCCTGGCACTAGGTTTTGATTTCTTAAGAGCAGACTTCTCTCTGGGGGGGAGCCTGTACAAAGCCCGTGGCCGACTCACCGCCATGCTGTGGGAAAGTTGCTCTGCAGTCAGGCTGAGGCTGTAGTTCTGCGCCTCCAGCCGCCGGCACTGTGTCTGTAGCACCTGCCGCTCCAGGTTTTGCTCTGAAAAGACAAAGAGGTGGTGACGTGTCATCTTTGTATGAGGCTGTGTGTCTTTAACCAGGCAGCATGTTCCTAGCTGCACCAATGCGTCCAGGTCCTGTCACCTCAGTGCAAATGGGGAAAACCGGGAGAAACTATGATATCAGCGGTGACGGCAGAAAAAGACCAGAGCATCCTTAATTGGCTGGATGTGTTTCAATGAGACACTACCAAACAGAGTGCTTCGGTTAACAAAACAGAACCGCAAGGACTGACAGTGAGACACCCGTCAACGGTGAAGCAATCAAAGCAGGAAAGGAAAGAGAGGAAGATAAACCTGACGGAGGAAACCTCGCCTACCATCTAAGTCCAGGTACCACTGACGAGGGCAGAGAGAGACTGGAGAAATACTGTTTCTGTTCTAATTCACATGGGGAGGGCTGTGCACAACCACATGAGAAAGCAACACTCGCGTCCGCTGTGGAGAGTGAGCCATAGGGGATGACGGGAAACCCTCGCAGGGCTGGACAAGATCCTGAAATTCACACAGTGAAGGACAAGCCAAAGTGAGCTGAGCTGCCTGCCACCGGGGCGCTGCTGCTGAGGACAGGTGTGTCCTCAGAATGCCGGGAACTACACAGGGAGGCGTCCTGTCCTGACGGCCTTCGAAAGACCCCCACACCCAGGAAGGGAGCATCACCACTCATTCATTCTATTTGGGATGCTCCTGGAGTCATTTCTGCAGGATAGAATCAGGTGTATAAGAGTGAACTGCAAATCCAAGAATCCCAAAATGTGGGAGAGGGGAGGGTGCCTTCTGAGGAACGGCAGGCAGAGTAGGTGCTCCTGCTCTGGCAGTCTCTGAGCCCGTCAGCTGGTACCTAGCACATGCCTACGATCTCAGCACTCTGGAGGAGCCCACAGTGAGACCCTGGATTCGCATGCAGTATTTATGGCTTTAGTAATTAATATGCCAACAAAGAAAGGTAAGGTGTGGGAGCGAGGAGGTGGCCGAGGGCACCCAGGGCCTGGGAATCGGGCCAGGGAGCAGTGTACAGTAAACAGGCGCCACCACCTCCCTCTAGGACTGTGTGGGAAGGCAGCAGAGCAAGGGATGTGTGGGCGTGCATCTCAGGCCTAGACAAAAACACCCAGAACCTTCAGTGTGGGCTCATAGCATGGTCATCAGGACTGGCCAGAGCTTAGCCATGTGTGGAAACCAGGCAACATTCTGCCACGCCCCACCCCAGCAGGGCTCGGAGCCAGTGTACAAAGTATACCACAGGTGTGCCCTGCAAGAAAAATCAATGCCTTAGCATGCTGACTCAAGCCGCCCTGGACCGGCAGACTAGCTCTAGAGAAGACGGATCGGATCCGACGAGTCCCCATCCGCACAAACCCCTACCTTCTATGTGTTCCTGGTAAGCTTCAAAGATCGCCTCAATCCCTTGCCACGGGCGCCTGGGGACTTCCTCAGCTTCCTCCTCGCTGTCCTCCTCGGTGTCCTCCTCAGAGTCCTGGTCCACCTCCTGCAGAGGCAGGCCCTTCCTCCCCATCAGGGGCTCCTGCTGTCCATTGTGCTGGGGCAAGGGAAGCCTGCTGGAGGACTGCAGCTCAGGAATGTTGTAGTGGACTGACGCGTCGACTTTGTGGTTCTGCTCTGCAGAGAGCAGAGCCGAGCTCCCTGGGGAGGGGAGGGGAAGAGAATAGGGGTCTTCAGGGGCAAGGGCTCAAACGGAAGTGACCCGTGGAGACAGGCGCCAGAGGTCTAGAACTTTGTAAGCACAGCCTGCTTCGAGAGGGCGCAGGTAATCCCTGAGCAGGGGCAGGGGTCGTGCCCTCCAACGGGAGGCGCTTCAGCTCTGCTGGGGGCCCCACCTGAACGCTGCCCAGGGATATGTCCCTTAGATGCCACCTGGAAGAGCCCCTCCACCCTCAGGAGCAGGGAGCAGATGGCCTCTGGCCAAAGCTCACAACCAGCGAGGCCCCCTGACTTCGCCCGATCGCTTTTCCTGCTCTGTTTCGTCTGGCTGGCCTGGAAGCTTCAGGAATGCAGCCTCTACCTCTAGTCAGCCATCCGAGCCTAGCTCTCGCTTTTGCTTCCTGGGCTCCAGCTGCAGTCAACTCAGTGACAAACACTGGGAGCTCAGCCTTCATAGCATGAAGCCCTCAGACAGACTGGGCATGGTTAGTCAATTTACGCATGCATGCACGCACACGCACTTCACCTGGGCGAGCAGGGCGGGAGAACCCGCTGTCCCTACATTCGCCAGGCCACTACAGTACCTTGGCAAAGAACCAGATCTCCAAGTGAGCCCATGCGGATCCTGGGAAAGCCACCGCTGTGGGCCGTACGTACACTGAGAACACTTGCTAACTGTCCCAAGTGCAGGCTTCCTGAGCAGGTACATAAGGTCCTGCCACAAGTCTGGAAGCGACTGAGGCTTGCATTACCCCCCTACCCCCTGTCACAGGCATTAAGCGTTAACTGGTGGTACTGTCGCAGTGTAAATGGCCTGTGTCACCCAGTGCTATACAACAGGTGACAGGGACACGTTGCCTGTTACCTTTATGCTTCTGCAGAGCCTTCTGTGTGGACTGCAGTACGGACTCGTGGAACTGATGTGCAAACTCTTCAGCCATGAAGGGCTCCCAAGGCTTGCTCTTCCCGTTGACGCTGTGGGACAACGGTACAGGGATGTCCTTGGGCGCAGCGCCCCGGAGGTAATGAAGCATACTCAGGCTCTTCTTGCCCCCAGGGGCCTCGCTCAGCCTGGCCTTCTCACCGCTGGGAGGAGCTGGCTCCTGGACTCGCAAGAGCTCCTGGGGCCGGAGCTGGTCCAGTCTCCCGGTCTCCGCGGCCTTTGGGACTTCTGACAAAGAGGCAGGGACTCCGGCCGGCTGATCTGTTGTCTCTAGAGGAGCCGGCTGCGTGGCTGGTTCTTTGAGAGACAGAAAATGAGGGGAACATTGTGAGTTGTGGAACAGGCACGCTCAGGACATTACTGATCTCTAGATTGTACATTTGCAGCCAGAGCCAGTGTGTGTACCCCTATGTCAACACTGTGCACGAGGTTAGAGCTTGAGGAGGGGCCTGGTTAGCAGCAAGTCCAACTGTGGAACAGTTACCAGGGGAACAGGTGAGGGGGAGAGAGAGAGAGAGACAGAGACAAGAGAGCAGAATGCTGAGAAGGCAGGAGGAACTTCATCCAGATGAGGGAGAGCAGGCGAGGACATGAGCTAACAAGAGGCTGGACCCCAAGGTGCAGCTTTCTTCACTGGAGAGCAGCAGAGAGGCAGAGAGAAAGCAGGTGCTGGAGACAGTCCGGAGAGCCCAGGCAGGGCCTTCAGCGGGCTTCCGACCCATCCTCTTGGGAAGTGATGGCTACAGCCTGCAGCTGACGGGTGGTACCACGGATGTCGGCTCCCTCCCCTGAACTTCACGCCCACCTTCCGGTTTGCACTGCGTCCTAAGGCTCTGCTCAGCCCAGATGGAGAGGGTTGGAGAGAAGCCCCGCTTCCAGCAGGTCAAGTTCACCGCGAGGACGAGACTTGGAGTGCCACCTCTAACCCTGTGGCCCACGCTACAGGACGCTGGCGGGTGGGGGTGTCCTTCCCTTACCACTCAGGGAGACGGTAGGACTGTCCCTCGATGAGTTTGTCACTGAGTCGGCTACCGCTGCGGACAGAGCTCTCTGTCTCATGGCACGAAGCATTTCAACAAGCCTCTCTCTGTCTGTGAGGAAAGCAGTCCGAGGTTAGCGGCACTCTGAGAGGGGAAGATGGGCGGGTCTGGCCACCATGGCTGGCAGGTACCAGCCTTCACACCACGAGGAACCGAAAGCCAGCACCCTGGCCAGTGCTGCAGACAGGAAGGAGCAGGTGACAGCGGCCGGCTGTGCCCGCTTGGCTCCACACAGCCACATCTTCGGCCATGAGCAGTGGCTGCCTGGGGTTTCCATGGTGACTTCCTTCTCAGCAGGTATCCTGAGCTGAAGACCAAGGATGGCCCCAACACAAGGGCAGAGACCAGAGAGGGCGCGTGCCCCCACCTACGGTCACAGCCATCTCGCACGACGGAGTGCAGACCCTACAAGTATTCCACGCCGCAGATGCCTAGTCAGTGACTCTTCCTGCCAACTCTGAAACTTAAGAGGCTTTGGTGCTGATGGTGTCCTTTAGACACAAAGCCAGGTGAAAAAAAAATCAGGCTCGCAAGCAACTAGGCACGTGTCCAGGGCCTTGTGCTGGCGGCCAGCCCGTCGGTAACCCTTGCATGAAAGGTGAGACCTCCACCACACTTGTTCAAAAGGAAAAAGAGACTGCCACCCTCAAAGAAGACTGTGAGACCAACCAAAGAGCAGGAGGCACCACTTTCCTGGGAGTCTTCCAGATGAGGCCAGTGCCCTTAAGGGGCCCAGGAGCACAGCTGTGAACACCAACGCCTCAGTCCAAGATGGCGTTGAGCCAATCACGGTAGCCTCAGCACGCCTTGGCCATGCTGTGTCTTCTATACTGTGGCTTCCAGTCCCAAGTCTCTTCTCCAACATGGCCCTAGGGTACCAGACTGATCTTGAAGCATCTTTTTGAGCAAGCTGTGCTTCCTATGTGGGCTTGGCCTCTACAGGCCACCCACAAGGTCACTGTCCAGGCCTGTTAGCATCAGAAACAGCTCAGTAGAGATCACTGGAGACCCCGAGAGGAAGGGCCTGTGGTACGCAAACCCTGAGCACACCCTCTCAACCCCCAGGAAGAGTCCTGCGAGCACTCTGACCAAGTGCAGGAGGATGGCAGGAGGGGCTGCACGTCACTCTTCACATCCCAAAAGGACATGTGCCAGAACAAACCGTGACAGAAACACCAAGGGACAAAAGCCTCCCAGAGCCCAACTCTGTAGCTCAGGCTACCCAGGAGCACCCTGTCCTCTATGCGCAGGCCAGAGCAAGGCCATACCTTTCCTCTTTTCTGCACTGATGTGCGTCAGGTTGAAGAAGGTCAGGAACTTCCTCTTCTCCTCAAAGTTAGGGCTGTTGTTCATGTCGTCGGGGCTGTAGCGCGTGGACAGAGCCAGCCTGGGGGAAGGCGTCTGTCGCTTGCACTGCACAGCAGGTGGTGACGGGCTTCTCTCCCTCAGCATCCGCCTCCGCTTCCGGCGCTTCTGTGCCACCAGCTCCTCCTTCTGCTGCTGGGTGGTCAAGCCAAAAAGTTGCAAGAACTCTAGCTTCTAGATTGGGAAAGAGAACAAACGAGTGTGAAGCCCCTGTTAACGTCACATGGTGCTGTCACTGCCCCGGGCATCCCGCGGTCTATGCAGTCTAACTTGGAGCAGGGGTAATGGCTGAAAGTGTCTGGAAGCCAAGAGGTAGGTCCAAAACGGGAACCAACTAACTACCCAGCCAGCCCAGAATCGAGGGGAGACCTGTTACCTCAGACGACGTGTCCAGTTTGAGGGGCGGCTGCTGAGCCACGCAGCGGAGGTGTGCCCTGACCTCCTCCTCATCGCTCTCGTCATAGGAGTCGTCGAGGTCGTAGTAGTACCCTGAGAGCAGAAATGGGTGCATTGAGCCGGGCTCCAAACCCAGGGTGCTCCCTGGACACGTGCACCTGGGAGCATGGGAGTGGGACCACGGGGCCGGGCCTGCAGGCGCCTGTGAGGACCCCTGCTCCTTCCCATCTGCCTGGACAGCTACGGGGAGCTGGGGACTCACTCTAGGCTCAGAGCAGAGCATTCCTGACAAAGGCCCGGCGGTGTCCACAGCTTTGTCAACATGCTGCCCCCGCTCTGACCCTCATGGGCAGGCAGCTAAAAAAACCCACAGAGCCCCCATTCCTTTTCAAGGGGAACTGATAGAAAAGCCCCAGCCAGGCCCTAAAACCAGTGTGACCAGCACTCCAGAAGAGGAGCTAAGAGGCGAGCTGGGTGTGACGTCAGACAGGCCATATCAGTAGGAGGAGCCAAGCCCGACCTGAGGCGGTCACCCCAGCAGGCAGGTGCTGTGTCTACAGCCCCTGCTGGCTCTCCTGATCTAGGACCTTAGGGAGCTGCGCCCTCTACTTTTGAGCCCAATTCCGGGCAGTGTCAGCTGCTGTCCCTCTGTTAAGGTCACACTATCAATATTTAGTGACACCTGACCAGCCTCCGCCCATCACCTATCAATAATAACATGTCTGCAGCACTGTCTTGGCAGGCAGGCAGGCCATGACTTCTATTTTGGGATAATCTGTCTCGAAGGACAGACACGGGGTCCTATAGGTGTGGGGTTCAGAAGTCCGACTGCTATCTGAAACCAGTCTTTAAACACTGCACTGGCAGTTACAGTGGGAGACGAGAGGCTGCCACCACAGCCTCCTGTCCTGACGAACGCCCCATTCCCAGGAAGGTTGGGGCCCACGCAGGAGGCCAGACCTTTCTCCTGAGCCTCGCGCCGCCGTCGCTCCTCCAGGTCCAGTTTGCTGACCAGCCGCCGTCGCTGCTGAAGAAACTCGTCATAGATGTACGCTGGGTCAGGGCCCCTCGCCGCGGGCTGGCAGAAAGGCGAGCCTGGCTTCAGAGGCCCACTGAGCTCCCCGAAGGGCGTGGCCTGGGAAACAGAGGGCCGCTGCGGGCCCAAGATGGTCTGTGTTGACTTCTCAAGTTCAGTGAGGAAAGGCCCAGGTCCATGGGCAAAGGTCTGCGGCTCCAGACTCCCCGCCTCCCGTGGCGGCGGCGGTGGCAGCGGTGGCGGCTGGTACTTGTCTAGCGGTGTGGCCTCCCGCTTCCGGGGCTCCTCTGCCTTCTCCGAGCAGTAAACTCGCTCCACTTTCACCAGTGGCACGGCGGCCTGGCGGCTGGGCTCAAACGCAGGCGGGTGGCTGTGCAGAGGGTGGCTCTCGGCCCGCCGCGACTCCAGGGCATTGTCCATCAGAGACACTGGGTTCCAGAGAGCAGTGGGGACGGTGTGGTGCTGGGGCTTGGGTGAGATGAGGGGCGGTGGGCCACCAAAGTGCTGTGGGGGGTCACGGCTGCCCTGGTCATGCCGGTTTGGCCCTGGCCTAGAGAGAATATACCAAGACATCGGTTTTGGAAGCAGACCTGCCTACCAGCCTCCCACAGAATGGACGCCCAGGCTGAGTTAGCACCAGACTGCCTGTAGGTATAAACTCTGGGGAGAGGCCTTCATCCTGCCTATCCTGAGGAGAGCGGTCTCCTCCTAGAGATGAAGCTCTGATATCACACAGGGTGGGGGCTGTGCTGCTGTCCCCAGTGGTTCCTGCCAGAGCTCCAGCTAAAGGACTTTCTTTCAGCTTGCCTCACCAGAGGTACAGAAAGCTTCCTCCAGCCCACTCTATGCTGCCCAGTTCGGCCCAGGCAGGAGGCACATCTGCAACCCGCTTTTTGCAATAGCCTATTATTGAGATCCACAACTGGCCAAAAGAGAGAGAGGACAGGTGACCTTTAGGGTCCCAGCCCTGACGGGTCGGTCCGTCTACAGCGCAACCCCACACTCAGGAAGCCTGTCAAAGCCAGCGAACCAGATTCCTCTGGTAGGCAGTGTCATCTAGGTGCGACAGGGAAGCTGCCACCTAAACAAGATGTGTATATTGACAACACTAGTGGGCACGCCAGCACGGGAAGAGCTGGAGACAGAGGTGAGAGGAAGGAACCTCCAGGGACGAGCAACCCGGTAAACTACCAAATCCCAAGTGGTCAGCCCTAACCACAAGGACACAAGAACAACACACAAGTGGCTCAGGAGGCTGCGCGCACGCATGTGTGCGCTCTATAGATGTATATTATGTATGTGCTATATATACGTAGCATATATATGTCATATATACATACACACTTTAATTACAGAAGAAGTTATGAACTTGGAGGCACAGGAGGAGCTGGGGGGAGGGGAGTGGGAAACCCCAAGACACTACTTGTAAAACTCAAAAACTTAGGGGGGAAAAAAGCAGTTTTATGGGCATTGCTAATATTTAGACTCATGCTGCCCAAGGGCAAGGTCTGGAGGAGGGACCCAATGGGCCACTGCCAGGCTCCTAGGGTCTTCGCGGTCTGACTGACTCAAGTGCCATTTAACACAGCTGCCAAGGCGGCCCCGCACTCCTGCAGGGAGAGCACAGTGTTTAGCTCCCCTCAGGTTCAGCAAGGGATAAACAATCACACCACATGCAACAGGTCCCAGCCTGGTGTGCACGGCCCCACCCCGCTTTGCACCCTGTCCCAGTGGCAGTGAGTACGACCAGGCTGAGGTGGGAGGGAGTCCGAGTGGTTGGCAGAGGAGTCACAGGACTCGGGCTTGACACGAACCTTATGTTCAACACAGAATGTTTAACATTAACTCAGAGTGGCCTCCCTCCAGCTGTGCGGGTGTGGATGGGCAGGGATGGGCACCTGGGTGCGTGCAGTGAGTGCTCTTCTCAGGCTGGAGGAGAGGCTCCTGTGTACCAATCAGCACAGGCTGAGGGCTGGAGCAGTACAGAAGATGCAGCAGGCCGTGTGGACCAATAGCAGGGGAAAGGAGGATGGACGGACGGACAAACTGACAGACATTTGCACCAGCATCATTTGCCTCACGTGAGGCCCCACCCAGGACCCACCTGGCGCTCTCGGGCCTGTGTTCCGCCTCTGTGGGCACCGGGGCCCGGCTCAGGTCTAGATGCTGCTCTAGGACCTGCTGCCGGAACTCGGACACCTGGGACTGGCGGTCTTCCTTCTCCTGCCGCAGGCGCCGCTGCCTCGCCAGCCACTTCTCCTCCTCATTGGTGCGCTGGATCAGCAGGGCCGTGGCAGCGCTGCTTCCCGGCAGCGAGAAGATGCCATGACTGGAGATGAGGCTGGGCACTGTGTGGTGTGGGGCAGGCACTGGGTGCAGAGGGTGCTGCACAGGCTTGGGCGCCTGCAGGCCCAAGTCCTTCAGCTTCTCTGTGGGAGGAAACACTGTCACCGCGGGATGCCAGCACCCTCACCCCAGACGCAGCCCAGGACTGAAGGAGGAGGTCTTGTAGAACTTTTAGGAAACGTGTCTCATTTGTGGAGAGAGGAGACATGGTGTATGTGGCCAGCTCAGAAGTTATATGTTTTGTTTTATTTACTTTATATGTGAGTACACTGTAGCTGTCTTCAGACACACCAGCAGAGGGCATCAGATCCCATTACAGATGGTTGTGAGCCACCATGTAGTTGCTGGGATTTGAACTCAGGACCTCTGGAAGAGCAGCCAGTGCTCTTAACAGCTGAGGCATCTCTGCAGTCCCCTTAGCTTAAAATTGTTTTTTAAAAATTTATTTATTATATGTAAGTACACTATGGCTGTCTTCAGACACTCCAGAAGAGGGAGTCAGATCTCACTAGAGATGGTTGTGAGGCACCATGTGGTTGCTGGGATTTGAACTCAGGACCTTTGGAAGAGCAGTCAGTGCTCTTAACTGCTGAGCTGTCTCTCCAACCCCAGTTATGTGTTTTTCAGGACTCATGGGGGTCAGTTGTTAAAACAGCCATCTAAGCAGCTCAACTACATAGATTTTCATGAAATAAATCATGGTCAGAACAAGATCGGGATGGCTCATGCTTGTGTTCCCAATGCTTGGGGAGGCGGGCTGACATAGGACCAGTGCTAGGAATCTGAGGTATGCCTGAATCCCAGGCTAGCCTTGGCTTTAGAATTCTGACACAAAACAAAAGGTCTGATCTGGGGTATCTCAGGGGTGGCGCACTGGCCTAAGGTGTGACTCTGGTGTCCACCATCACCACAAAGGACGAAAACCAACCAACGCTCCACCCGCAGTGACAGCAGTCCCCCCCAGTGTCTTGACCAGTTACTCTTTCATTGGGGGACTGTGTGTGTGTGTGTGTGGCCCGCAGGATCCTGTATCCACTCAGGGTGTCACAGCCCACCTCTCCCCGGCCTCGCCAGCACTGGGACGGACCCCCACCCCCAGGGCAGGCGCAGGCCTTTCAGCTCGGGTACCTGCTCGGGTCGGAGTGAGCTGCTCGGAGGGCTTGGGCCGCTCCTCGGCGGTGTGGCCCCGGAGCGCATGCAGCTCGGCCACGGGCAGGAAGGCGGGCTCCAGGGCCTTGGTGGACAGCAGCTCCTTCTCCCTGGCCCGCTGCTCGCGCTGGCGCTCCAGCTCCCGCTCCTTCTCCCGCTCTCGCTCGCGCTCCCGCTCGCGCTCCAGCTCCTTCTCCCGCTCCTTCTCCCGCTGCTCCCGTTCCCGCTCCTTCTCCCGCTCACGGTCGGCCTCCCGCTCGCGTTCCCGCTCGCGTTCCCGCTCCCTCTCCCGCCGCAGCTCCTCGTCCATCTGCAACCTGGGGAGGGGACAAGCAGAGGGCAGGGCGCTAAGGGATGTGCGGGAGGGGCAGGTCCACGCCCCAGCTCAAAGTGGGCGGCCATATGCAAGACTTTCCATCTCTCAACCGCACCCCCCATCCCCGAGCCAGGCCCTGCTGAGGGCCCGCAGCATGCGACTGTCCTCCCCTCCATGAGACACAGCTTACCGCTCCGCACTGAGGCTGGACATCCGCTCTGAGTGCAGGGCCGCCAGGGACGAGTGGGAGAGCTCGGGAGGGTAGCGCACACCCGAGAGATGTAGGTGCATGGCCGACGGGTGCAGCGGAGGCAGGGAACCGGGGGTGGGGATGGGGTAGAATGGAGACCTTAAGGCTGACAGGCAGTAGGAGTCATCCATCCTGCGGAGAGAGGTAGGACGGGTGTGTGCCCAGGCAGGAGCCACACGCAGTAAGCTTGCCCAGCAGAAGCCAGGCCCCGAGGTGAATCCCTAGTGCTGCAGGAAAATGGCCGAGATCCCGGCAGGTGAGCGAGCTTCTCCACGAGGCGAGTCTGCTGCTCACGCAGGCTCAGCACGGCAGCGGCTGCACGCCAAGGCAGCCCATGGCCAGAGGCCACAAGGAACTGACCGCCTGGGCTGCAGAAAGAGACCTCTGGTGTGACCCACTGTCGGGCTAGGAGCTTCTAAAGGAAGAGGGCGTGGTCTGGCTCTCTCCAGGGTCTCCAGCGCACTGTCCGGGTACCGTCAGGACGGAGCTGGGGAAGGCTATATGGGACGGACCAGGTCTCCCCTGAGTCCAAGCCCTGGGAATCACCTGCCCTGAGAGGGTCATCTTGCTGAGAATAGATCAGCACGCAGACTGTGTGTGTTTGTGTGATGCCTCACCTGAAGGCTGGGTGGGGAATGGGTGTGTGTGTGTGTGTGTGTGTGAGAGAGAGAGAGAGAGAGACAGAGAGACAGAGAGAGAGGTCTCACCTGAAGGCCGGGTGGGGGAACGGGTGTGGGGCCAGGTAGCTGGGATGGTAGTAGGCTGCAGCGGTGGCTGGGTCCAGGCCAAGGGGAGGCAAGGAGGACATGCGCAGGTCCTCAGCGGTGTGGTAGGGCCGGAAGCTCCTCAGGTAGTCCTCAGTCACCGTGCTGGGGGGGACCACATGGTGCACAGGCCGCTGGAGGCTATAGGAGGGAAGCAGGTGAGCAGAGCTAACACGCCACGCTCCCTCCGCGGCGCCAGGCCGGCCCTGCCACCCCACCCACCTCATCAGGCTCAGGTCCTGCCTCTCAGTGAGGTATAGCCTGGCACGAAGCCCAGATTGCACAGATGGGAAGCTGCCTGCCTCTCAGGCCTACCTGCCCCTCAAGGTCCCCAGACCCAGAGAATGTGCCCAAACACGGTTAGGATGGGCGATCTAAGTCTCGGTGTGGGGTGGGCCGCAAGCTTGGATGGGGCCAAGGGCCTCAGGGCAGATCAGGCCACAGAGGCTAATGGCCTCTATCTACCTCAGCTGGCGCAAACTCTCAGGCCTGTCTGGAGCCCAGTCCGTGCCCTCCCGGATCCCAGCCTGTCACTTACTTGAGTGGCTGGAAGCGGGAGTCCTGTACCACCGAGCCGGGGGAGAGGCCAAAGGGGTAGGGGGTGCTGAGCAGGTGGGAGGGGATGGCGGGGCCCGCTGCCTTCTCCTGGGCTAGAGGCGGCTCTACCAGCAGCCGCTCCCGACCACTGCTGCCACCTCGGGAGCCAGAGTCCTGTGGGAAGAAGACACTGAGGCAGGTTGTGGGGAGCCAGCCCAGTCCTCAGAGAGGCCTGTGTTAAGCTCATATTCTAGAAACATCCTCCCCGTGATTTGCATAAAATAAGTATTTAGGGAGAAAGCCTCCCATGAGCAGATCTGGTCCACGGTCTACCAGGGCCTGGCTCAGTTCTCAGAGGAACTCAGCAATGCCCGGGAAGTCTTAAAACCCCAGACTGCCAAATCCTAAGATAAGGCATCTGAGAGGCTCTGCAGGACACGAACTCCCACTTCCTATAGGTCAGAGTCAGGACATACACACCCTGGGGACCTGCACCTCACGACAGAGCTTCCCCCACGATTCCAGCAGTGCCACAGCTATCTGGACACTGCTAACAGTTGGCATGGACCCAAGCGGGGACACCCTTACATGTAGTCTTTGGGACCCCAGGAGAGGCTCCCTTCAGGCATGAAGTGAGAGGTGGCAGTAGGGCAGGGCTGGGGCCTGGGGCCCAGGGGGAATCCCGCCTCACAGACATGAGCTGAACCCATGGTGTGACAGAAAGGCACATGGTAGCCAGCATAGTAATAACATTGACTGTCCCTGGAGATAAGCCTGCCAGCCCTTCCTGGTGTCTTGGGGGTGTCCCCCCAGGTCAGCTAACGCTACTGAAGCACACGTAAGCCCTGAGGGAGGGGGTGTCACTGCTGTGCCGCCACTTAACCCCGTGTGCGCAGGAGAGGACACAGTTCCACAGTACCTCCCTGCCTCCGTTCTCATAGAGCCTACCACAAGCCCTCGCGCTCCCCGCAGACAGACAGCCACGATTAATTGAGGGAGACAGGCTGCTGATTGAATTTTTAATGAGCGGCAACATCTGTTTCCTTCCCTGGGTGCAGCAGCAGGCTGTCTCGGTTCCCTTGTGGGGTCCTCACGGGTTCATGACCTCTGACCTGCCCTCCGTAGGAGGAGCATTCACACAGTATCATAACGGGGGAGGGGCGCACACATCCCACCTACACCAGGACGAACAAGATTAGAAAAATAGCCACCAGGCCACTGGAGGGTGGAGGTGGGGCACCCACTCACTCCACAGGCCTATGGCCTCTCTAACTAGAGCCTTGGCTAAACTTGGGCCAGAAACCAGGGCAAGAGGTCATCTGTAGACTAGGGTGTGACCAGGAAAGGAAAGGTCCCGGAGTGATGGCTGCCCCAAGGCACCCCCTCCTGGCAGCCACTGTGGCGGCGGACAAGATATGTCTGCAGAGCAGCAGCCAGAGGCACAGCTGCAGCCATGGAAGGCAGCGGCTGAAGGAGGGAACTGTCATTCTCCAGCGATTAGAGCACGGTCTCCACAGATGGGCAAGTGACCGTGCTGGTTAGCTTCACAACACACCGCTCTGCCTCTCTCACGTGGCTTTCACTGCCTGATCACCCTGAGAAGGACCCTGGAGCCACCTCCCTCTTGACTCCCCACAGTGGATGCGGCCTCCAGAGGCCCCTAGTGACTCATGGCCACACTACAGGGAGAGCACATCCTCCCCACCCCCGCCTCTCCTGGAAAGGATTAAACTCTCTGCTGAGCTCTGAACAGCATCCTCTCATCCACTGTGCTTGTCGGCCTCCCTGGTGGCGGGCGGGCGGGCGAGCAGGTCTCGTTAACCGCAGTGTGAACTGCTGGAGTGGAGCCATCACGGCCCTTCACAGGGTTACTAGATGTTTCTGAGGTAGTAAGCATCCTCTGAGGAGAGTGACAGGCCCTGGGCAGAGGAGTCACAAGGCAGAGGCACTTGGAACCTCCTAGTTCTCCAAGGGGACATGCATGAATGAGGTGTCTTGGACCTGGGCCAGGGGCTCTAGTCAGCGGAAGCTCCAGGCCCAAGGCAGGAACAGGAAGTGACCTCCCACAAGCTTCTCTCTCTCTCTCTCTCTCTCTCTCTCTCTCTCTGGAGCAAAGCCAGAGCCAGCCAGTCACCGGGCAAGCTGGTTGTCCAGGGAAGGGAAGCTATATGGGGGTTTATGTCAGCTGACTCATTGTCTGAGATCAAAGTTGAGCTCTGGGAGGAGTCCACAGACAGGAGATGGTGGCGGCAACTTCTCTGACTTCTCTTAAGCCACGACAGGGTGGGTCTAGGCTGCTCTGAGGGCTGAGGTTCTACGACAGAATGACAGAATCGCATAGACAGGCTTCCCAGGGTAAGTGTGACGTCAGCCACAGGAGGAATGTGCCCCCAGTCAGGAGCCCGATAGCTGCTCCAAGCACCTTACTGGGGACCAGGGACACCCATCAGACTGGCAGAGCAGAAGAAGCTCACGCCCTGGCCTGGCCTGGCCTGGCCTGGCCCAGCAGGGGAGAGGCGCTCTCCTCCCCTTCCCCCTCGTCTTTGTGGTTTAATTAGTACTTCCTAGCAGTACAAACCCTCTGGGAATGGGGCTGGAGAATCCAGGGAAAGCCACAGCTGACAGCGGTTCTTAATTAGCAAGCCCCCCCCCCCCAGGCGCCAGGCTGTGGGAGGCCCAGCAGTGCGGAGGCTCTGGGCACTGACTCCTCCGTGGCAGTTAGGGTACGGCCAGCCGGAGGCTGCTGACACAGGACCCCCTAGTGCTGGGATCAGTTAGCCTACAGTCCCTCGTACTCCTCCAAAGCAGTGATAGCCGGAGACCCAAGGCTCAGATACCACCTCAGACACTTTATGGTGGTGTCTGTCTCGACAGGGTGCCTCTGGGTCAATTTGTCTTTGTAGACCCCTAAAGAAGTGATTACCATCTAAGCCACCAGAGGACATAAGATACCATCTAAAGGTAAAGGGGCAGTCCTTGGAAGGAGGGCATCAGTCCCTCCCCTTCCCTCCCCAGGCTTAGGGAGGCTAACCTCCTAAACCAAGCAAATGTGTCTGTGGTACTGTCACAAACCTGAAGTATAGATTACCTTAATCCTAGCAACTTCCACTACTGGGTGTGTATCAAGCCTACCACGCAGAGGACCAGGGTGAGAGGTCAACCTTGCCACCAGCCTCAAGCTCTCTCACTTTTTTTTTTTCTGAGACAGGGTTTCTCTGTGTAGCCCTGGCTGTCCTGGAACTCAACTCTGTAGACCAGGCTGGCCTCGAACTCAGAAATCCGCCTGCCTCTGCCTCCCAGAGTGCTGGGATTACAGGTGTGCACCGCCACCACCACCACCACCACCACCACCTCCTCCCGGCTTCAACCTCAAGTTCTCAACAGAGCTGTGGACAGAAAACTGCCTGCAGGGACGGACGGATGCGCGCGCACGCGCACGCACACGCACACACGCACACGCACACGCACACGCACACACACGTCCCCATTACCCCCACCGCGCCCACATATCACATCTCTGGGCGACATCACTTACCTGGCGGCTCTCGCTTCTCCAGACTCCATTGACGGTTTTGGTGGGGGCGATAGTGACCACCGGGGGAGTGCTGGGGACACTGTGACCCCCAGGGGGGACGATGATGGGGCCCATGGGCACTCGCTTGGGCGTACTAGCTGGAGAACTATGGTTGGTGGCTGGAGAGGACACAGGGGACGACTCGTTACTCAGTGAGGACCCTGCAGAAAGAGAACACAGAGAAGCTCAGGGGCTGTGCGTGTCACCGCCGCCCACCGTGCCCACCTGTCGGCCATTCCAGAACGTTCGCTCACTGGGAGCAAGGCCCTAGAGCAGCCAGGCTGCGCAGGACCCACAGCCGTTCGCTGGCCTTCCCTTGTTCCCTCTCAGGCCCACGTGGAGGTAGACAGCTCTTTTTACACTTAAAAATCTGAGATGTCATTCACTCTTTTAAACCCATGTCAATGTACCTCAGTGTATCCGCCATATTGAGTTGAGTACTACGATACCCAGAACAGCCCCATCATCTCAGGAAGAAGCAAAGTGCTCCCCTTCCCAACCACCCCCAGCAGCAAAAGGGAAAGGCAGGTGGGGGGGTGGGGGTGGGGATAGCTTAGTTCTTGGGGTGTCAGTTCCAATAGGACTCAGTAGTCAGGGTGATCTGTCACTCACACACGGCCCCCTCTTTCCCTGGACAATCCCGCTGCCACCCGCGGAAGCATGGCACCGGCGACCACCTCTCAGGGCCCGACCTCGGCAATCAGGCCGGCTGGAGCCTAGTGAAGGAGCTCTGGGTTCTTAAATGGGCAACAGGACCAGGTTGCTGCCTGCACCCTGAGAACTCTGTAGTCCCAAGCAGGCAGAGCCAGCCAGTGTGAACCCAGCCCAGTGCCTGTCAGTCAGAAGCAGAGCAGCAACACAGGAAGGAGAGCAGCTAGACTTAGAGACGCACCGGCTCGGGAGGCCAGCTCCCAAGATCTGACGCAGGCAGCCTACAGGTTGGGGCAGCCAGGCCTGGGGACTGACTGAGAACCTTGGCACGGGTGAGTGGTCATTCTCGAGCCAGGGAGGGCCTGGCATCCTACACCTCCCTTGATACAGTAGGAGGGTACCCCCTCTGTGCAGCTGAGAAAAGCCACCCCCTAGGCCTACAATGCCAGTCCCTGTATGTGTCCAAAAGTAAGGGCTCTTGTCAACCAAACACCCCTGAGAAAGTCCATGCTGTCTCATGTGAAGCACGCCCACAGCCATGGCTCCACCAAGTCCCAGCCCTCCCTATTCTATACTGGAATGCCCCCACAAGGCCCTCAGCCACATTCATTGGAGGACACAAGGAACAGAAAGAGCCGAGCTCATACTGTGGGAAACAATCTCCTCACTCAGAGACAGTACCTCAGAGGGTGGAACACGGTTACGGGGGGCAGAAAGGCAGGGGCCTTTCAGACAGGGTCTTACTCTTCAGTCCAAGCTGGCCCAGAACTGACAATCAGGTTGTCTCCATCCACGCCAGGCTAAAAATTCAATCACTTTCAAATTATTTTTAGGAATCCTCCATCGCCTAAAACAGCAATCTGTTCGGGTGTGCCGCGGTCCGTCCCAGGAGAGCACCACGGTACGTTGCGCACGTCTAATATGCTATCGATTTCTGTGTGCGGAAATCTGTGTGTGCAGGTGCACACGTGCAAGCGTGCTTGCAGAGGCCAAACTACAACCTTGGGTGCAGTCCTCTGGGCACTGCTTGCTGTTTCTAACACAGGCTCTCCCCCAAACTGGAGCGCAAGTCAGGCTAGACGGAATGACCAGGGAGCGCTAAGGTCATAGTGTCCTCACTTCCTTGGCGTGAGATTGGGACTGGAAGACACCATGCCTGCCTTTCAAACAGGTGTGTTCCAGGGCTCACACTCAGGTCCTCAAGCAGTTTACCGCCTGAATCCTCTCCCTGGCAACTCCTGCCCGCTCCGCCCCTTCTTTTGAGATAGGATCTCACTCTGGAGCCCAGCCTGGTTTGGACTCATAGCAATCCTCCTGCCTTAGCCTTTTGAACCCTGGGATGAAAGGCAGAGCCACTTCAGCAGAGCTGGTTCCCACTCAATCACCACCATCAACTTGGGGACGCATTTATAACCCTCGGCCATGTCTGCTTCGTCCCGGAGACCCAGCAGCTCGAGTGTGCAGCTCCGCAGGCGCTGGGCATTCCCTACCCCCCTAAGCTGAGTCGGGTTTCCCATACCAGAACTCCATCCATACCTCAGAGTTGCTGACCTTCACTGAGAGGGACAGGTCACCAATCTTCAGCCAACGGACAGTTACCCGGCCCTACCTGACAGCTACTGTGAACAGTCGCTCCTCACATGGCACAGATACTAACACAAGGGCAAGGAATGTGCTAGCTGCACAGAGGACCATAAACAGCACTTACACACACACACACACACACACACACACACACACACACAGAAGGCCACCACAGCTAAAGCAGAGGCTGTCTCCCACACTATCCCGGTGCCTGCAGACGATGGACCACCACTGAGTGCTCTGGGCCCCGCTGAGATAGGTAGCGGAAATGACCGTCCTCAGGGAGGATCAGATGACGCCTCAGGTCAGTAAACAGGGACCTCCTAGCTCCTCTGTACCCTCGTCTGTATGAGGGGCGATGGGTGATCCCAAGACAGACAGACAGCTCAGCCGGCGCCACCCTGCTGCTTCCTGTGCTAGCATAGCCTGGTCCAGCAAGGAAGTAGTGCGGGGCAGGCAGGCTCTGATGTGGGGCTGGCTCAGAGAGGATGAGGCTGGCCATGGACAATTAGCAGCCTAATCCCAGCTGAGGTGGAAGGCCGAGGCCAGCGCTCAGCAGCGAGAGCCTTGGGATCAATACCTCACAAGGCGCTGCCAATTAGCGAGGCTGGCGCCTGGCTCCCAGCCCTAGCCTCTCTCGCTGTGCTGCCTGAGCAGGCAGGTCCGCCATCGCTGTAATTAACTGAAGCTATTCAGCAGGAGTGGTGGGAGTGGGTCAGAGAGCTGGGGCCAGGCTGCAGATGAAGAGGCGGAGGGTGCCTGCGTCCCCTCCGCTGACTGACCCCACAGATGAGGCCGAGGCCGAGGCACCATGGGCAGCCTGTGTTATTAGGAGCCCAGATCCCCAGAGGCAAGAGCTTGGGCTGCGTTAGCTAGCTAGTGTAGACATGAACAGAACCAGATAGCGGCTGCACACCACCTGTGTGGCCTCTTTTCCTGAATGTGTGTGCGTGCGTGATTTCAAGTGCTTTCCTTCACTGCTTTCCCTGGATTTACTGAATCTCTCTCTGAACCTGGAGCGTCCCCAGGGGTCCTTCCATCTCTGCCTCCTACACAGGTTCTAGAGATCGGAACTCAGGTCTGGACATCTGCACACAGGCACTCTTATCTCATGGCCCTGCTGGGAGAAGGGGTCCCGCATCTCAGCGGCCGCCCCTCTCACCCCCGCAGACTCGAGCGACTCCCACCAGTTAGTTGTGCGTGGAGGCGGGTGTCACGGAACAAGAAGCAGCAAATCCAACCAACACTACGTCCTAACTGCTGCCGGTAACACGAGTGCTGGCAGCGAAGGACCCAGGACCAAGGGCAGAGTGGCAGGCACCAGGTAGGGAAGGCCTCGGGAGCCCCAGGGTGCCCCACAGACAGCCAGGCGTGTGTGTGTGTGTGTGTGTGTGTGTGTGTGTGTGTGTGTGTGTGAGAGAGAGAGAGAGAGAGAGAGAGAGAGAGAGAGAGAGAGAGAGCGCCAGCCCCATAGGAGGCATCGGCCACAATACTCAGCTTTGAGGAGACAGTCAAACGGAACCAACCACAGGGTTCCCCTGCTCCGCCCGCAGGTCTTCATGCACAGAGGCTGGGTGGCCTCAGTGTCCGTCTGTGAGGGAAGGGGGCTGGCAGCGGCGGTGCCATTAAACCCTAGTCGGCAGTCAGGAAGGGGCTGTGATTTGAGAGGAACTAACTTTCCAGGGCAAAGGAGACTGACCACGGCACCAGTCCTAAGAACTGAGGCTGGCAGGAGCCAGCGAGGACCCCTGGGTTGGGCTCTGCTCCCCTGCCAGCATGTTAGGATACTGTGAAGATCGTGGGGAGGGACCATTTCCCTGATGCCCATACATCCTGCTCACCTCCTGTCACCTCCAGGCCGCCAGCTGTGGCTCTGAACTCTTTTGGTGCTCCCCACCCCCCCTTTCCTGGTCTCTCCTGCACAAGAGCTAGCCCTGCCGCTCACACCTGAGCCACAGGCAGATGGGGCTCCAGACACCCGCGGAGCGCCTCCACCTTGCCAGCCACAGACTGACAGGCAGGCGGGCAGGCATGCCAGGCAGGCCATTTGTTTGGTTGTTTTCTTTGAAAGAGGCAGAGATTTCCAAGGAGATGCACACAGGGTGTGCCTAGGCCCGCCCCCCAGCCTACCCTGCCTGTAGCAGACATGCAGGCAGGTGGGGGCTGCTCAGACTCAAGCACAGAGGGGTGGTCCCCAGCCTCTGCCTCTCACAGGCTGGGGATGGGCTTCATCCACCACCCATGGTAACTTGATGCTCCTTGATCACAGGCAAGGCGGCAAAAACTTCCAAAAAGCTCAGAGCACAGGGGTGGGGGTGGGGGGTGTCTAATCAGAAGCTTAACCACTGTAAGCTACCCTTGTCCCTACAGGTGACAAAGTGGCTCTTTCCCCATGGGCTTCTTGGGAAACAGGGGGGCCCAAGGCCCCAGGTGTACTGGAACTGAGGGTACACACAGCTCTGGTGCTGTGTGGGCCTCCCCACGATCAGCCAGGGACATGTGGGCTCCCGTCGCAGCCCCACCCCCTCGGCAGACGGCACCAGGGCCCCATGGGAGATGAGCAGATTGCCACACAGCTTGGGCCCAGCCTGGCACCCAGCTTCATCTCTCACAGGTGGGGGCTGTGGTGGGGGGCGCGACAGCTCGCTCTCACAGAGGCCAGGGAGCCGTTGCTCTGAGGACGGTCTATGGGGCCAGGCTGGTGGCTTGAGACATGGCTCCGGATAAGTTCCCAGAGGATCGCAACACCCTTTACCCAAAGTAACTTAACAAGTCTACTGAACACTCTGGGAACCCATGCCCTTCAAGGCAGCTGGGCCAATGTCACAGAGACACGGAAACCCCCTATAGATCGGCATGACAGACAGGGCTGGTAGGAGCGCCCAACACCCGCCAAGCTGGGCTCACACACAGGGAAAGATGGAATCCGTGCTTAAGGGCCTGTGGGGGAGGGGCAGTGCCACTCTGAGGAAAGGATGGGTCCCATCCTACACAGCTGAGAAGCTGGAGCTGCAGTGTTTCCCCTCATGGACGGAGACAGCTTCAGGACAGCTGAGCAGCCTGCGGACATTAGTCAGAGTCCACAGTCATGGGCGCGGCTTAAGAAGCCAGGGCAGGATAGACCCAGGAGTCCAGCCTGGAGTCCACAGCCCGATGCTCTTTCCAGAAACCAGCGTAGAGGCCAGGGTGCTCCCTCTGCCCTCCGTCCTCCGGGAAAGCCCACACACAGCGCCACAGGGAGACTACAGTGGACCAGCAGCTGACTAGGCTTGGCCAGACTGGGACCGCAGCAGTGGGGACCCACAATGACCGAATTGATCCCCCACCCCGGGTGTTCCCGGAGTTCGAGGACTCGGAGGTGGGATATAGGCAGGGCAATGGCGGTGGGGACAATTGGGGAGCCCCAGAGATAGCACTTGGAAAGGCAGTCATGGGGGCCGCACTTAGTCACGTGATCGGAGTCCGTTCTGTATGCTATCGCTAGATCAACAGACTACCAAAGACGGTCTGCTGGCCCTGGGCAGAGGCAGAGGCTCAGAGTCAAGGCAACCCAACATCTCCTGGCAAAACCTTGGCCTTGCCTTCACTTGAAGACTTAGGCTACAACCCCCCAGCCCCCTGTGGCCCATCCAGGTGTGACGGAGCCCACAGGCTGGGACACCCCCATGGGGCCCACAGAGGTCTTGGGAGGGCCCAGCTTCTCTTGTCTCTCCCTCTGCCTTTCTCTCAGGGCAGAGCAAATGAGACGGCATGCTGAGTGCGTCGCCTGGATTGAATTTTTAAACTGCACCCCTGAGACACGATGAAGAGACATATCGGTCGCAGAAGCCTAGGCGAGCCCGGTCGGATAGCTAAAAATACAACTGTTTCTAGGAAGGGTGGCAGAAGCGGAGCCTCAGGGATGGAGGGGACACAGAGCAAGGCGTGACAGTGGCAGTTCTGGGGGATACTCCACCTTCCCTCCAGAGCCACGTTCCGCTGCAGGAGCGGGCTGAGAGCCACCACGGGCTCTAAGGAGCACGGCAGCTCAGGCGCCTGTCCTGTGGGGGGCCTCAGAACACAAGCCTGGAATTGCCTAAGATGTCTGTCCTTGATTTTCAGGCCTAGCTTCCTCTCCCAGTGACACAGACAGAGGCTGGAGTGAAGGGCCACAGCGAGAGAGACACCAGGTGCTGGACCCATCCAGGGTGCCTGTCCCACCTGCCTCCCCATGTGACTGGCACGGGAAGGATGCATGGTCTGCACAGTGGGTCAAAGAATGGAATAGCAAGGCGGGGGACCATGCGGAGGGGCTGGGGCCAGAAAGGGGGTGACAAAACATGTTCTGGAGCCAGGCGGTGGTGGCGCACGCCTGTAATCCCAGCACTTGGGAGGCAGAGGCAGGCGGATTTCTGAGTTTGAGGCCAGCCTGGTCTACAGAGTGAGTTCCAGGGCTACACAGAGAAACCCTGTCTCGGAAAGCAACAAGAGAGGAGAGTCAGACAGGAGGTTAGCTGCAAAGGCTGAGCGGGGCGGGTTATCCAGCTCAGGGGTAGCCCTTGGTGAGCTGGGTATGTCGCAGGGTGTGCCCATCATCCAATGATCAGAAATTCAAGGTCACCCTCAGCTTCACACAGTTCCAGGCTAACCTGGGCTGCAAGACACCCAATCCTAAGAAAATATTTAACCCGGGTGGTAGTGGCACATGACTTTACTCCTGGGACTCCGCGTGGGGTGGGGGGCAGCAGAGGCAGGTGGATCTCTTATTGTGAGGCCAGCCTGGTCTACAGAGTGAGATCTAGAGCAGCCAGGGCTACACAGAGAAGCCCTCTTGAAAAACAAACAAACAAACAAACAAACAAACAAACAAACAAACACTCCTCCCCCCAATTTCAGGTATGGTTTGTGGAGTGAGGTATTTTGGGAACACCTGCTTATCAGCAAGAGTTCCAATAAACTGGCAACCCACAGCCCGTGGGGCAACTCCAGCTCTCCACGGCTCTCAAGCCTCCTGCACCATACTGGTATTTCACGAACACGAAGGCTTCCTCTTTGCAGGGCCACTTGCTTGAAATTTCCAACTGTCCAAGTTCTCTCAAAAGTTTTCAACAGCTAGAAGTCGCAGGGGACAGGAAGATCCACTACCCCAATCCTGGTCTCACAACGCGACCCCTCTGAGAGGTAGCTTTAGTGTCTGCACAACTATCCCAGCAACACCAGGTCCAAACTGAGGTGATAAAGAATCACTACCAGTCTTGGCGACACAGACGAGAACCTGAAGACTAGTGGGGTAGGCCTCAACCTCACTATGCTGCCAAGAAACTTAGTTTCTAGTAAAGCAGCAGACGAGGAGGGCCCAGGCCCAGCTGGACACCAGTGTCAGGATGTCCCAGGGTCCCCAAGCTACCCTGTATCCACAGACACTAAGCATCCCAAGCCTGAGGTCCCCACCTGCACACGGGAAAGACGCAGGCACAAGCCGGTGCACAGGAGCCTTAGCCAGCAGCACTGCCAGCCCCTGCCTCCATGTCCTGGAGTGGCACAAAGTTCCTGGGCATCAGATGCCCAGGTCACAGCCAAGAAGCAACAGGCGCGGTGGATAATGCACCTGTTGTTCCCTGTTGGCTGCGTTTCCATTCACTGAGGCCCGTGGCCTCTGGTACTTGGCCTGACCAGTTGGCCCCAGGATTCTGCTGGGGACAATGGGAGAGCCCAGGATGGCAGGGGTGGGCAGACCAGCTTCTTAGAACCTCAGGGTCACCAGAACCTGGCCAGAACCAAGGTAGGCTGGCTCAGTGTGGTCCTCCGCTGGGTGGACAAAGACTACCCTCTCTCCTGGGCCGGCACCCTCAGGGTCCGTTCCGTCACACCCTCACCTCTGCCAGCAACCAGGGTAGAGAACTCTGGGAAATCAGGAAATCTTGGTCTACTCATCCAGAATGGTCTTCCATCCCTCCCCAAGTCTGAGCGTAAGCAAAGCCACCGATGGCTCCTGCACAACCCCAGGGCTCAGGGCCTTTGGGACAAAGCAGATGGCTCCTGTTTTCCATACGTTGGCCACCTGCCTCTCGGGGCAGTGAGTCCAGGAGTTGCCAGAATCCTCACGTGTCCAGGCATACACCAACCCATCTGTGCTGTTCATCGGTAGTTCCTGACCAGCATGGGCATCACAGGACCCAAGAAGTGTCCAAAGCCAGAGCCAAAGGGGACCTAAGGGAACCTTGTGCCAACAAGACCGAACTCAGAGACAGCCAGCCTTTGCCCAAAGCTCAGGAGGCTTCAGAAGGCAAATTTCCGGTCCCACAAGCATCCCCAAAGGCAAGTCCACTTGCCCACCAATGAGCTTCTACAGTAGCCATTGAAGCTGTGGAGGGCAGAGGCGGGCAGAGAGGAAGGCACAGTGAAGCAGGGTGCAGGGCTGGGGTCAGATGTCAGGGGTCAGGGCCTGAGGTACGAATGACAGCTGCACCCAGGGCCAGCTCTGCCTGGCTGTAGTGGGGGAAGGGAGACTCAGGTACACCACAGGCTGCAGACGGCTGTCTCCTGTGGCCACGCCAGCCAGAGAGATGCATGGTGGGCAGGGGACATCCCACCAGCTAGTGGCCTGGTGCCTCTTACCTCTGGGCTCCTCTGCCTGTTTGGCGAGCTTGCGCAGTGCGGCGGCAAAGCTGGAGGATGGAGCGGCCTGGGCCGACAGCGCACTGCTGGTGGCCGGGCTACCGGTGGGCACCAGGGCGCCATTGAGTGGCGAGGGGGTGAGGGGGTTGACGGTGGCAGTGGTCCTGGTCGCCGTGGAAAGCATCCCTATGGAAGGGGACTTGGGCTCATGGCTCATGCCTGAAACAGGAAAAGAAGAACCAGTGTCACCCAGAGAGCAGAGCGCCAGCGCCACAGCACTGCGGCGGCATGCAGCGAGAGCCAGGGGCCGCGAGAGCGGAGCACAGCCAGTGTTGCGGACGGCGGACCCACCCATCTCCAGTCCCACTGGCTCCACGGGTCTGAAGGCACCCCACTGAAGCTCGACACTGGCTTCCCCAGAGCCAGGCCTATGGGGTACCCCAACGCACCATATGCAGGGCCTCACCAGACCCGAGAGACGAGGCAGGGGCTGGAACAACTGCTAAGACAAAGAAAGCAGTGACATCTCCAACAGCATCGGGAGGCCGGCTCAACAACTGCTTCACAGCACCGAGAAGGAAACCAAAGTCTGTCTGTGGGATCCACGCTTGCCCAGCGCCTAAATCTCTCTCAGGCCGGGTCCAGTTTCCTCCTCATTCTCCTCATCGCCAATCTCCCCCACGTGGGAGGGGCGGATACGGTTCACTGCAGGCCCTGGTGAAGCCCTTCCCTAGGTGCCAGGGCCTGAAGACACTTCAGAATGAAATCTGCCTTCCAAACCACTTTGTAACCTGGACATACTGGTGTTTCCCTCAGAGGGAAAACAGTGCTCAGGAAAGGGTTTCAGAAAGGAAAAAGAACCTCCCACTTCTCTCCTTCAGCTTTTCCAGTCCCCATCCGGTACCGAGCTGCTTCCCGCCATCTGTGGAAGAGGCCCGACTTCACAGAAGCAGTACCACAGAGTAATTTTTCACGAATATCCCTATTTTCCACTCGCTCCCGCTTCCTCCATATGGGTGTCCCCAAAGGGCCTTCACCCCTTGTTCTGTTCAGGGGTCGGTGTCCTTGGACTCATTCCACAGATATGAGTGGGTAGGCCCAGCACAAGGGTGGGTCAGAAGGCCACCAGGACAGAGGCTTCAGAAGGTCAGTGAGGCTGTGCAAAGAGCAAGGGGCGTCACCCGGGAAGCAAAGGAGTCCCAGAGCGAGCAGGCTGCTTCCAGGTGTGGCCACGTCCTGTGGTGCCTGGGTTGTGTCCTGAAGCAGCAGGCTGCTGAGCCGAGAAGCTGACCTGTGTCCATACCAGGCCCTCTCTGTAGAGGGGATCGGGTAGCTGTGACATCCTGGGGACACCTCCCAAGATCTAATCAGGGGTTCTCAACCCGCGGTCCTCCAGACGTCTTTGGAAGGTTGAATGAAGGAGTTCCTAAGAAGGCCATCGGAAAGCAGGTATGTATTTATATCACAATTCCTAACAGCTGCGAAATGACAGTTATGCAGGAGCAACAAAGTAATTCTTATGACTGGAGGTCGCCACAGCATGACGAACTGTATTAAAGGGTCGCAGGATTAGGAAGGTTCAGAACCAGTGAGCTTAGGAAGCAGCCAAGCCGGTGAGCCACCATCTACCACCCTTCTTTGTGGTCAGCATCTCAGTCATCCTTGGACTTCAAGGAGTGCAGATGGGGAAACTGAGGCCAGGTGTACCCGAGGCTGGACTGGTGTAACAGCTGAACAGTGATGTTCTCATTCCCCTCACATCGCAACGACACTCAGCCTGAGCCCTGTGTGCCTCGTCACTCAAACTACACGGCTCCAGTGATTTAAAACATGTCCCCGAGTCTTGTCACTTATCCCTGCATGACCCAGAGACAGGTCTGTGTGTGAATGGCTCTGACAACTCACTTCCAGCAAATACGTTGTTTTCAGCTTGGGGTGATGGGGGTACCCCACCTTCTTGCCTTCCAGTCCCTGGAGCAGACAGGCAGCACTCTGAGCTGGACCAGGCCAGCCCTGAAATGGACACACAGAGGCTCCAGGCACTAGGAGACACTAATCTCCCTACACCAATGTTGGGGAAGTTTAATATATTGCACTGGTTCTAGAATGAGCCGTTTACCTCAGTCCATTAGAAACCAACAAACACTGCTCCACCAACAGACATGACCCTCAGCCTCCACCAACAGACCTGACCCTCAGCCTCCGCCAACAGACCTGACCCTCAGCCTCCGCCAACAGACCTGACCCTCAGCCTCCGCCAACAGCACAAAGCCACCTCAGGAGCCATCCCATGCTTCCACCCCTTGTTCTGTTCAGGGATCGGTGTCCTTGGGCTCATTCCAGATATGAGTGGGTAGACCCAGCCCAAGGGTGGGTCGGAGCAGGGCCAGGACCACTCGGGGGAAGAGCTATCTATGTCCTGTGTGACATAGCTGCCTCAGACCCAGCAGGAGGATTCAAGTTGTAGTGTCTCACCCAAACCACCCACACCAGGTGGGCAGCAAGGCAGGTGGAGATGCTGGGAGCCGCCGTTCACTGGACAGCTGCAGGCCTATCCCCCAAATCCGAGAAGGGGACCGTGCCACTGAGGGGGCCTGGCCTTCAGGATGCCGACGGTCTGAGCAGATATGCTGGGCCCACCAGGCTTGGCAGGACGGCAGATAACAGGGTTTGTGGTGGGCAGGACCTCCCGGTACCACATGCTATCCAGGGCCCCCATTATGCTCCTGTGGGTGACCCAGACAGGACCCCACCCGTCAGAGAACAGGGGACCCACTCCTCGGGCCTCCAGCAGTCTCACGCCCAGGGCATGGCTGCCCTTCCCTCCCACCCTGGGGAAGGAGGGGGTCCCCCAAGCCTAGGTCCAGGAGGTATCAGTATGTTCCCAGCCTGGGAAGCTGCTCTGATGTCAGCTCACTTAAAATAGAATTCCAAATGAGTGGCTTCATTAGGGAGAGTCTAAAATTAGCACCATTCCTCACATGCGCACATGGGGCCGGCGGGGGAGGGGTGGGGAACAGCCTCGGGTACCAAAGAGGATGCGCCAAGTTGTGGGGGGAGCTGACGAGTCCCCCGTCCCCTTCACTCACTGGCCTAGGGCCATTAGGGATGGTGTCTATGTTGTGCCTGGCACCCTGAGAAGAAGCCACCTCGATAGGCAGGTACCAGTGTCCACAGGGGCTCAGGTGCGGCAGGCCGGGCAGCAGTAAGGAGAGAGGTGGGCACGGATGCCTACTCTCCCTGCCCTCATTAGGGGATATTTTATTAAGGTCTCTGCTCTCAGCCGTCGACTGAATCCTCACCTACAGGACTGGCTTGTATGAATTCATTATCCTAACAGCTGGGAATAGTGTGAGGGCCATGATGGATGAGGCCGGGGGCTGCCCGCAGTCCATGCTCTCCAGGCGAGCAGCTAGGTGGGAACGTGAGCCTAAATCTAAGTGGCCCCCTGGGCACTCTACACAGGCGCCTTCCTGCTGCCTCGTCCAAACATTCACTCTCAACTCGGCCTCAGCTCTCCTCTCTCTAGACCCAGCCATGCAGAACCCAATGCCGAGAGCTTGGGTTTCTGCCAGAAGCTACTATCTCCAGGAAATAGCAGGGGGACAGCCCGGCTGCCTTGGTGCACTCTGCCCGGTTTCTCCCTTAGGTTTCTAACATGCCTGGGAGCATCGGTGCCAAGGGAGGAGACCCCAGAGCACCAGGCAGGTGATACTGTTCAACTCACCTCGCTCTGGTCCTACACTGTTGACCCTGGCAGGCTTCACGGGGTGGGAGGCGGGCTGGGGGGGGGCTCCAATGCCATGTCCGTCCCTCCTGCAGTACGTCAGGAGTTATTAATCAGCCCAGCCTCCCTCCCTCCCGGCGAGGCCGTAATTACCGTTCCTTTCATCCCAGCTCCTCCGGCACCAGACCTCAGGCTTGCTCCTGGTCTGTAATTACCAGCTAATAGCTGAGATGAATTTTCTGAAGGCCTGGTTCAAGCACCAATCCGCCCCCTCCTCCCCCAGCAGCCCCTCACCCCGGGGTAATTACACCTAGGGAAGCAGCGCCCAGCAGAGCTGAGCTCTCAGGCAGTGTGTACCTGGATGCTCTAGCCGCCCCCCTTCGTCATTTTTCATTACCACACACTGAAATGTTTGTGAACGGACAGAGGCTGGGTCAGCCCAGGCTCCACGCCCCTCCCCTGCCCCCCAATCCCCACGGCCCAGAGGGTGATGCTTCTGTAGCTCTAACAAGGCTGGGGTCACCCTGCTGCAGGAACCTAGCGGCTGCAGTAGTGTGGGGTGCCACGTGATTCTCCAGAGCCTGGACAGCGGCTTTGTAATAAATTCATTATTATGTGTGCCGCCGGGTTGTTCTGAGCGCACCCATGTGAGGCGGCGTCTCCAGGGTGGGGGCAGGGAGGTCTGCTGATGTTCAGTGGTGAGTGTAACCCCCCCCCCCAAGGCTACTCAATACTGCCCAGCTGCCGCTGCTCCCAAGGTCAGTCCCCCCAGGAACCCCGTGCGCGCGCAAGCCATCAGAGCGAGATAGCGGAGCAGATGGTGACTCCTGACCCAAGACCGTGAAAGCGGAGAAAGCAGCAGGCGAGTGGGGGTGGTCTGGGTATGGCAGGGGCTCTGATCTGTGGGTCAGGGGGGAACAAGGCAGCCAGGCAGAATGAGGGAGGGAGACAGGAGAGGTTACCCACCTCAGCATGGTGCCAAGGACAGGAGGGGCCACCCACAGCATGCATGGTGTTCCATGTGTATATAAGCAGCTTCTGGGGTTCCCTGCAGCCATGGTAGGGCAGAGAATGGGGACCTTTTGGTAACCCCCAAGCCTGTCCCTGTCCACCACCAGGCTGTCAAAGGCCCCGCTGTCTCAGTGTTCAGAAACACTTGGGAGTGACAAGAGGCCCACACGTGGTGGATTGAAAAGGCGCAGAGAAAGGGGTAACAGTGAGGGGTGGTGCTCGAACTCAGGGTGCTGAGGCAGGGGGACCACAGGTTTAATGTCAACCTAGACTTGGTGAAAACTCATCTTAAGAACAAGAAGGCTGAGGGTGAGCTCAACGGTCAAGAGCTCACTTGGCGTGGCGAGGCCCTGGGTGCAGGACCTGGCATGGCGGAGGCAGGGAGGGCGGGCGTAGCGGCTGCAGCAGCTTCTACACTGCACAAGCACAAGTCAGTCCGCAGCCAGCTGACCCCAGCCTCCTAGGGATCACCTGACCAGGTACAAAGCCACGGAGCAGGAGTCTCAGGGGTTCCCAGGCGGCGGCAGCAGCAGGGATGAGGTTTGGCAACAGATGGCAGCGACATTCGACGCGATTATTCTAAGTGGCGGCTGTGCTTCTCGAGAAGCCCCGCGTGGGCAGATGATGGCGGCACAGCCTGCCCACACCAGCTCGGCAAGGCCCACGGGAGGAACCGGGCTCCTGAGGCTGGGAAGCCAGTGGTTGCCGCTAAGGGTAACAGTTCAGAGCCCAGCACCATCCCTGGTGGTAATCGTGAGGACAGCAGGAGGGGACACTGGCTCGGAGCCAGGTGTGTGTGTGCACACAGCTTCTATAACCACAATGCTACTCTCACATCAGCAGACCCCGCACACCAATGGCAGTGACAGGCAGGTGAGACGGACGGCCACTCACACGGCTCAGGACACCAAGCTGATCCTTTCCTTTCCTTCCCCGGACTCCCTTGTCAGCTGCTTACTAACACTGGGGACAGGGACAAGGGACCTCACTGTGCCCTTCCTCAGCAGGACTGCTCTGTCTGCTCAACCCATCTCCCGGACGTGAAGACGCTACCATGACCCAGTCCGGTCCGGGTGTTTTACCCAGAGGGCAGTGGGGGCTGGAGAGCCACACATCCTCTAGGCTCACATCTGTCCTGTAATGTACCCCGAGTCAGCTCCCATTAGGCGGGGAGAGGTGAGGAGGTAGGAATGGCCTGAGGAAAGGTCAGAGACCCTTCAACAGCACTCGGTCTTGACAGCGCAGGCGGCTGACCTCAGGAGCCGACCACGCGCCATGCTGTTACAGACAAGGAGGGCAGACAGTGTGCTTCTAGAGAGGGTGCAACATCGCCCAGCAGCAGTGTCTGCACACCTCACTGAGCCCCAAGTGGCCCATGGCACCTCAGGCTTCATCGGTCACAAAGAGCCCTTTGAGCACGCGCGTCCCCAAAAAACAAACACTCAAGTTGTCCAGGCCAAAGTTACGTGCCTCTTAGTCTCCATGGCATGCAGGCCAGGGGCTGGCAGGTTGAGGCCGGGGCCCTGAGTGTTTGACACCTGACAGGCCTCTACAGCCATAGGACATCCAGTTCCCCAGGGATCCCCAGTATCCCCCGGGACAGGGCCCTCCACTCCCATTTCCTGTTTTGACTGGAGGCTGAGCGGGGCAGTGTTACTGCAAAACCTCTCACCAGAGCTAGAGACCAGCACACACCAGCCACCTACCAGCATTCTCGGCAGGTGCTATAGGTGGGGGGGGGTCACAGGTGGTTTCCTGAAAGAGGGCTGGGGACAGTGAGGCCAGGCTAGTTCCCTCCTGCCAGGAGGTAGGTGCATACCCGTTTGCACAGAAGTGCCTTGGTCCCAGCCAGCGACAACTCCAACACAGGCTGGGCACTTCTGAGGGCTGCCCTCAGGTTCCCAGTGCAAGCACCGGGAGAAGAGACAACCACTGAGGCGCTGAGTGCGTCTCTGGCCTGCAGTCATGTTAGGAACCAATGGAACACCTTAGGATGGAATTTGAGTCAAGATAAAGATTCAGTTTCTTTCAAGCTGCTGAGTCACAAAAACCACAAGTCCCCAAGTTAGGGGTCCTGGTGCCTGGTCTCTAGGGTCAGGCAGCCACAGCCCCCTGCCCAGGGCTCTCTCAGGGCTCGGAGTCCACAGGTGCTGAAACACTGGGCCCCACGGGGACACGCTCAGGCTCCGTGTGGCTAGCTTGCCGGACTTCAGAAGAAGTATGGAACAGGCCGATCCAGGAGGGTCCGTCTCAGACTGTAGCAATCCGCCCGTCACTCAAATCAGATTCAGGATCTGCCCCCCTCCCCCCATAAGCAGTTAAGCGGCTTGTTCCCAGGGCCGGCAGTTTAAAAGGTCCTGACCACCAAGCCCAACGGTCAGGTTTGAAGGAGGAAGGAGGCCCAACTTCCCACAGGTTGGCCTCTGACCTTCGCACGCACGCACACGGTGATGTGCACACTTTGTAAGCACGGTTTCTCCAGTCCCAATCCTGAAGTAACCCCAGGGCCTCCCACACACCAGACCAGTTAACAACAGCTCAGCCACATCCCCAGCCCTGCACGGTAATTTTAATAATTTGAGGTAAGAAACAGTTTCACTGTGCAGTGTTTTCTACTATGAAGTGACATTGGTGTTTACAACAGGTTATGATTTTGGAGTGGTTAGGGGTTTCAGTTCAGGGTTGCTTGATTTGTTTAAAAGACTTAAAGGTGGCCAGGCGGTGGTGGCGCACGCCTGTGATTCCAGCACTCTGGGAGGCAGAGGTAGGCGGGTTTCTGATTTTGAGGCCAGCCTGGTCTACAGAGTGAGCTCCAGGACAGCCAGGGCTATACAAAGAAACCCTGTCTCAAAAAAACCAAATCCAAAAAACAAAAAGACTTAAAGGCGTACCTCCACATTTCCTTTCCCAGCCTGACCAACAAAGGAGTTCCACCTGGGAATAGTGATGCTGGAAGGTGGCTTGATGCGTAGGGTATGACCACCACCAAACTTCTAGTCAGCTTCTCAGAATCCCCCAGCCCACTTTCCCAGAATGCCCCAGGTAAGCTTCCCAGAAAGCCCCCATTTATTTCCCAGAATTCTCCAGCCTATTTCATGGGCTCTGGCTGGAAACAGCTGAGCATGGCGGCAGACACCTTTTAACCTCAGCAGCAGAGATAGAAGCAGGTGGATGGGTCTCTTGTGTGGGTTCAAGGCCAGCCTAATCACGTTCCAGGATAGCCAGGGCTAAAAAAAGCATACACCACCCCCATCCCACTCAACATCATCATGACTGGCAAAGTTCCCCTTGCAACAGGCAGGTAACTGTAGACATCAGCTGCTGCCCCAGCACCAGGAATGAGGGGCGCCCCAAACCCCAAAGAGTAACACCCTAGGGAAAGGCTTAATTCATAAGGAGTAAAGTTGATATGCATTGTAACCCTACCCAAAGTCAAAGTTGAAAGTCATCATTGCTTCACATTCAGTTGGTACAGTTGTCCAGCCTGGGCTACAGAACAAAACAAAGTTCGAGGGCTCTCTCAAAACAAAAAAAAAAAATATAGGGGGTGGGGTCGGGGCTGGGGAGATGGCTCAGTGGTCAAGAGTTATTGTTCCTGCAAAGGGCCTGGATTGGATTCCTAGCACCTAGTTGGTAGCTCGGAACCACCTGACTCTAGGGAATCCAACATTTCCTTCCAGCCTCTGAGGTCACCACAGGCTCATGGCACACATATATACATGGTGGCAAAATACTCGTACATATAAAATGAAAATAAACAAATCTTAAAAAAAATAAAATAAAAGCAAAGAGTTCTGTGGCAGCCACCTCCAACGCACAAAGCTGTAGTTTCCACATCCACTGTATACACACACACACACACACACACACACACACTTGTGTGATTTCTACCCAGCGTGCACTGCTTTCTGTCATAAAGTTCAAAGAGTAAGTTGAGACATCAGAAGTCAGAGACTTCTGCACAGCACCTTGAACTCGGAGGCTTGCAAGCAGCTAGTGAAACCTTAGCTGTTCTTTAGTTAAGGGCCACACCCCGTGCCCAAATGACAAGGTCTGTCTGAGGGCCCAGGACTCAGGCATGGCTACTGACTTATACGCAGTTCTGCTCAGGAAAAGGAGAAGCTGAGGAAGGGTCAACTGGATGGGAAATGATTACGGCATACACCCCTCCTCGCCAACCCAGGGGAGGTTGGGAGTCACTGGGGCATTTGGGAGAGCAGCCATGGGTCCCCGGCAGTTCAGAGGCTGGTGGCTGCTGGTGGCCACATGGGAACAGTAAGATGGACGCTTGGACCATTTTTTCAGACATGGTGTGAAGAAGCCAGACTTTGCCACCAAACAGGTGGCAGAAGACAGGGGGAAAGGGGGGTTAGCCTAACTGTTCGACCCGAGGTTTCCGCACATGGAAACGCACCTGCTACTACGGGGGCCCTCCTGCCCCTTACACAAACGAGAAAAACACCGTGCACATTTTTTTTTTTGACAAAAACAAGAGACAGGCGCACCGCAGCAGTGACTGGGAAAGACCGACTCTGTTTACATAGGCCCCTCCGTTCCACACTAGCGACCTGTCCCCTGGGGAGAGATCTGAAGTCAGGACAGAGGAAAACTTCGAGTCTGGCTGTTCTCCAAGCCTGGCATACTGCCCCATGGGTCCAATGTCTGACCACAAGTAGGAAGCCTGGTGGACGAGGCCAGAGCCTATGCAAAAGAGCCAGGTTATCCCCATCTGGCCGGAAACTGCCTGGACCCAGGGTGCCCGCTTGTCCTGGGAGATCCTAGGAAGACACCTGCCCCAAATATGTGTGGCAGAGAATTGCCAGGGCCTGGCCCCCAACACTCCCCCCCCCCACACACACACACAAGGAAAGGGGCAAGGCCAGGGTTACTTGAAGAGAGGCCCGAAAGCTGCACCTGCTACCCCGCTTTCTCCTCCCCTGCCCCTCATGAGCCTGTTTGTCCTCTACACATGGCTTTCCTTTGGGACGGCTTAACCTGTCCAACATCAATACAGCTCCGACCAAAAGCGTGGAGATTGATCCCTTGAAGCTGCAGGCCCACCGTGTGAGTGCAGAGGGGCAGAGATGAGGGGAGACAGCGTGTGCTGGAGTGCTTCCCCCCGAACCCCAGGCCCCCAAGTGTGGCCCACAGTTCCCAAGGGAGCAAGAGGTTATGGGAGGGGATGTGCTCAGCACAGGCACCTAAGCTGGTTTGGGCGATCCCACAGACAGGTGACTGTCGTCCAGCACAGTTGGGTAACTAACTCCACACGGCACAATGGTACAGGGGCTAATTTATATCTCGAAAAGGGTCCCCTTGTTCACCATGAGGACCTGGATCTGTGTTGAAATTACAGGGATACCATCACCCTTTATGGAACCTGTGGCCACAGGTACCCCTTAAATAGCCAGTAATATGCACTTAACAGCTATGCCCCCTACCCTAGGCCAGAGGCCGCCTCTGAGGCCCACAAGCCAGGCTACATACACACGGGCTGAGAGATGCAGTTCACCGCTTCCCCTCCCCCGAGGTGTTAGCCCCTCTCTCACTGCTGGCCTCAGCCGACTGTCTGGGGCACAGGCATCATTATCTGAGCTTCTAGGACCTCTGCACTCCTATCTCACAGCCAGGGAGCCATCGCAGCCAGCTTGATCCCCCCCTCTGACCCAGCACCTCCAAAGCTCCCACTAATCGTAACTTAAGGATGGAGTCACAGAGCAACAACGAAGGGTCCCGGGCATACATTACATATGCAAAAACCCAGTGCTCACTCTAGGGGGACGACGGTCCAGTCCGAGGACCAAGGATGTAAAACAGTGCGGAGGCCCAAAGCCAAACATGGAAGTCTTCAAGAGTTCAAGTCCAGCCAGGCTGTGCTGAGACACGGCTTAAATCCCAGCACTTGGGAGGCAGGCAGAGGTCTGCGAGTTCGAGGCCAGCCTGGTCAACAGAGAGAGTTCCAGACAACCATAGCTACACAGAGAAACACTGTCTTGAGAGGGGGGTAAAAAACCAAAATAAACAACCTAAGAAAACAAAGCAGAGAAAGCTCTAGACTAACTGGTACTGCCCAACTAGCACAAGGCACGGGTGCTATCCTCAGCTGCATAAAGAAGGCGGCGGCGGCGGCGGCGGCGGCAGCGGTGGGTCACTTTGTAATCCCAGTATTTGAGAGTCTAGGCTGGAGGACCAGAAGATCAAGGTCATCCTCAGATACTCTGAGGCCAGCTGTTGGATAGAACCAACAGAGATTTGAGATCAGCCTGGGCTACACTCTGGAAGCCTCACAAAAATTAGTTTGTTACCCCAGAGGTGATACATGCCTTTATAATAGCAGACCTTTAATCCCAGCGCTTGGGGGCAAGAGGCCGTGAGTTTGAGACCAGCCTGGTCTGTAAAGTTTTTCAGGCTTGACTAGAACAACTCAACAAGAATGTCTCAAAAACAAAAAAAAACCACAACCAACCAACCAACCAACCAAAACCCCATAAAGACAGGCTGGAGATGGCTCAGCAGGTCCGAGCACTCAACTCTCAGAGAGAATGACCTGATGGGCAGACAGCACACGGTGGCTCCCAACCACCTACATTTCCAGTTTCAAGGGATCCAATGGCCTCTTCTGACCTCTGTGGGCACTGTACACACGGTGGTACAAAGACAAACCTGAGGGCATTCACACACACACACACACACACCCCAAAAGAGGATTTCTCTGCATAACCCCAGCTGTTCTGGAACTCAAAAGAGTGCCACCTGTCTCTGCCTTCTGAGTGCTGGAATTAAGAGGCCTGGGTCACCACACTGGGCAAAGTAAATCTTAAAAAAAAAAAAAAAAAAAAAAAAAAAAAAAAAAAAAAAACCAGTAAATGGGGTTGGAGAGATGGCTCAGCCATTAAGAGAGCCGACTGCTCTTCCAGAGGTCCTGAGTTCAAATCCCAGCAACCACCTGGTGGCTCACAGCCATCTGTAATGGGTTTGGATGCCCTCTTCTGGGGTGTCTGAAGAGAGCAATGGTGGTGTATTCATATGCATAAAATAAATAAATCTTCTTTAAAAAAAAAAAAACAGTAAATAACAAAATATAGAAGCTAGGTCCCACCTGGAGAGGGCGATTCATCTGAAAGAAGGCCTGGCCTGGATATGAATGCTTCTTTCCTAAATTGTAGTCAATAATGATCCCCCCAAATCAGCCCCCCTTTCCACACACCCCATTCTCCAGTTAATGATGGCTCCTTCGGCAGAATCCCTAACAGCCAACCCCTTTTTCACAGTTTCCCGGTGACCAAGGACAGACTCTGGTGTCCTCAAGATTTTCCTGTTACCTACAACCATTTCTTCAGGCCTGGCTAGCTGTCACTCCCCCATCCTCTAAAAGGCAGGCACAAGGGGGACAGGCACGGAGGAAGGAGGGGTGGGTGTCACCTGGAGCCGGCCAGACCCAGGGGCCACCTGCACAAGGACAGGGACTTGCCAGACAAGGCTGCTCAAGTAGCTTTATCTGGCTGGGGTGGGCATGAAGGAGCGGTGAGGAGCTGGTGGGGAGATCCGCTGCAGAAGCCAGATTAAAAGGCCTCCGGAGCGCACGTTGGCAGCCGCCGGGAGCTGCCGTTGGACGCCCTCCCGTTTCATCTGTCTGTACACCTCCCAGCAGCGAGCGCGGGGCTGGCTTCAGGAGGCGCTCGATAAATTCTCATTGACAGGAACACTCAGAAACGTCACCTCCCAGGCCGTGGCCTGTGTGCCTGGGGGGGGGGGGGAGGGAGAAAGGCCATCGTGGGAAGTGAAGCCAGCAGTACTGGCGGGCTGCACTTGGCTGAGCCTCGGAGATCTGAGACTCCATGGGGGCAGAAATTAAAGAGAGTCGGCAGGTCTGCCGCACAGACCAGGCTGAAATGTCACCTCAAACGCGGTTCTCTGCAGGTTAAACATGCTCTCTCGCCCCAAGATCCCAGGAGCGGGAAGGAGGGAGGGAGGGAGGGAGGGAGGGAGGGAGGGAGGGAGGGAGGGGGAAGAGGTGGGCTGGGCCTCATAGAGGGTTTGTGGCTGTTGCCACAACACGGGTAATTAGTGTGCTCCCCCCACCAGAAGGCTCCTATCCAACCCTACCAGGCTTTGGAGTAACCCAGGCTGGGCATTCCAAGGCTGCAGATGGAGCCAGGAAAAACCGGCCTCGCTGGCTCACCCCACAAGCCCCTGCGGGTTCCTGGGGGCAAGGGAGAAAAGTGGCAGCTGGCTATTACTCACTGCGTCTCTAGGGAAGGGGAGGAGACCAGCAGGGAGCTAAGGCTAGACCTCTTTCAGATGGGGGTGGGGGGGAATGGACCACACCTGCCTGAAGGGTCAAGGCCAGCTGGGGCGAGGGCCTGCAGGAGGTGCAGGCCCCAGGTTCACCACAAAGTGGCGCAGGCCTCTCTCCCCCTTCCTCTGGCTAGAGGTGCAGAGCCCTGAGGTGGCGGCTGCCTCTCTGCAAACCGCACAGCCCTTTGAGATCTGCAGCTTCCAACTTCCTCCAGAGACAGGGAAGTTACTCACAGCCAGAGGCGGCCTGTCTGCCAGACGGACAGCTTGCCAAGAGCAATGGCAGCTTCCGAAGGGGTCAGGCTTCTCTGGAACCTTCCCACCACACCAACCCCATTAAAAACTACCTTAGAGGCACCAGACTGGCCCCCAGGCCAGCCCCAAGGTTGGCTTGGTGGGTCCTGACAAGGCCTGGATCCTAGTAATTTTAAAATGTTAAGTTTAAGGGAACTATATGCACCCCCCCCCTTTCAACCCTAACTGGACAGGCTCCTAATAGCTGCCCCCAACAGGTCAGGGCCTGATCTGGCCTCTCTGCCTTCCTGGTTCAGAACCTGCCCTAAGGCAGGCAGAAAAGAGCCCAAAGCCAGGACAGGCCTCCCACCTCCTTTCCGAAGGCGTGGCTGACCCCGGGTCTCCCGCTGGCTGCTCACCAGCGCCCCCCCTCCCCGCAAGCTTCCTCCGCTCCAGCTGCCAAACCAGGCGACAAAAGCCAACCTTGTACCAAGCCATCAAGGCGCCCCCCCTCACCCCCCAGGAGGTGGTCAGGCGTGACCCGGTGGCTGGGAGAAGTGTTGAGCAAGTGGCTTCTGCACAGCAGAGGCCCATCGAGAGAGCCTGCCAGCAACCCTGTTCCGGTCCACCCGGTGGGGCGTGACACCCAGCACAGCAGATGACACACGCTGCCAGTCGGAGCCTGTGCCCCGGCCCCCCTCACCTGTGGCGGGGCGACTGAGTGGCTGAGTCAGACACAGCCTGCGCCTCAGGTTCCCCGCCTGCGGGTGGGGGCGGCTGTAAACACAGCCTGAGCAACACTTAAGTAGCCAAGCTTAAGTAACACGGACGCCCAGGGAAGGCTGCTCGCCAGGGGGGGCCCCGGCTTCCTAGGGAAGAGGGGTAAACCAGTCTCAGGCAAGAGACTGAGACACTGCCAAGCGCCCAGCCTGGACCTCCTGCCTCTTTGTCCCCTAGTGCTGGAAATCGGCTTAGGCCTGATGCTCCCTCCTAGAGCGAGGCTGCGCCTTTTGTTCCGGCCCCCTTTACAAAAGGATCTGGTATTTTGGTCTTTTTTTCTGCCCTTTTCCATTTGGTGGTCCCGCTTTTTGTTTTCAAACCCCAACCTGTGTGGGCCCCAACCGCGACAGATAAGACACCGCGGGGGTCTAGGAAGGGTTTAGTATGCTTTAAAAGCTTGGAAGACAAAGGCTGGTTTACAAGCACCGTGCCGACCCAACTCGAGTTGGCACCCCCACCACGGGTGGCAGGTGCGTGGGGGCGCCCCTTGCTCGCTCCCGGCTCCGATGCCCAGACCTGCGGCCCCAAGCCTGCTCGGCTCGCAATCCGAAGCGGCCCCCGCCACCTCCCGGCGCTCGGAGAGGCGGGCAGCGGGGAGGGCAGCCGAGCTCCCGCTCCGCCTCCAAGAAGGGAATTTAATTAGCCAGCCGGAGAGGCGGCGGGCGACGAGGTGTCTCTGGTGCTGCAATATAATTGAATCGGCTCCACTCGGGCGGGCCACTCGCCGTCAGCGCGGCCGCGGGGGGGCGGGGAGGCGCATCCAGGCGGAGCGGGAAGGGCCGGGCGGGGGGGGGGGACGCGGAGGCCCCTTCGACTGCCATCCCAGGCAAGGCACCCCCCCGTCACGATCCAACCACCTGCCTGGGCGCCCCCGCCCCATCCAAAGTTTTGCTACAACCGCGAGCCCCGGAGCCGCCCCCGCGCACTTCCCAGCGCACTTCCGCGGCCGCAGAGCCCGCTGCGCCCAGCGCGCGCGCGCAGCCGCGAGTGTGGCTTCAGGTCGGCCGCGCGCCCCCGCGCTTCTGGTCTCTCGCACCCGCGGGACCTGGAACCCACCGGCCGTTGGCGCCCCTCCCGAACCCACAAACTTGGGGAGGGGAAGAGCGAGGGAACCCCCGCCACCCTCCCACCCGCGCGCTCACCTTTCATGCCAGGGCCCCGCCGCTCCGCCGCGCCTGACACATGCCGGAGCCACCGTCGCCCGGGTTTGTCTGAACTGCTTATCTCACTCGGGGCTGTGCGGCGGCGGCTCGGCCGCTCGGGGAGGTGGAGCTTCCGGGGCCTGGGCCAAGAAACACCTGCTGCTGTCGCCGCCGAGGACACACCCAAGCGCAACGCCGCCCACTCCCCGGCCCCGGCTCGCTCCCGGCGCCCTGACCTCAGCCGGCGGGAGGTGTCGGGTTTCAGCCGCAAGCGCACGCGCGCGCACCGACGGACCGCCCGGAGCACCCAGCGCGGTCACAACCCGCCGGGTAGGTGCCGCCCCCGCGCTCTTGGCGCTCCTGGCGACCCTGGCTGGACAGTCGAGGGGGATCTCTCAGAGGCCTCGCGGGCCACTCATCTCCAAGAGTAGGGAGGAGTGGCTTACATCACGCCTCCCAGATCCGAGCCTCATAGCCGCCTCCCCAAGCGCCTGGAACAGTGCCTGGCACCTGGCCACCCACTAAGAGAGGGGAGGGATAAACCCAGCGCTCAGGAGGCCTTTCCTTGTGCTCAATGGAGGGGACCACACAATATAGGCCGTTGGCCTCCCTCGCTCTAAGATGCCTGATCTATTACCGCAACTTTAAAGGACTTAATGTTAAGAGCTCGGGCCACGAGCCTCTGACCCAAGTTTTGCAAAGTCTCCATCTCGCTTTAAGGGATTTTTGTGAAGGCCATACGGCAGGGGGTCGTTCTTTAAAAGAGCCCGTGTTCTAGAAGCTGAAGTCCAGGGAGGCGCCGCTGCGCCAGGGGCATCGTTAAGTAGCTGGCATTGCGGTCAGAGGCGAGGCCGCCGCCTCCAGAAACTGGCACAACCCACCGCGCCACCGGCCCCAGCGCACCGCCTTCCCATTCTTGACGCCCCTACCCACCCTACCTCACCCAGGCACTTCACGGGGATGACTCAGGGTGCGTCCTGAAATTCCTGGGCACCCACAGGCGGCGCGGAGAGGGACTGTGGGCCCCAGCGTCCCCGCCCCCAACGCGACCGGTCCCTAGAACACCCCCTTCCCGCCACCCAGGAGGCGCGGGGTTACCCCGGGCAGCCGGGGTCCCTCGGCCCGACCCAGCGCGCAGGGAGCATCCAGTGAGGTGGCAAGGTCGTCGCGAGGTCCCGGGGTCTCTCCCGCCCGCCCTTTCTACACAGCTCTCTAATGATCCTCTGCTTTCATACTTTCAAGCCCGCCCGGAGGCCACCGCTCCGGGGGGGGGGGGGCACCTCAGCGCCGCTGCGGGTTTCAACTTTCCACCGCGGTGCCAGCCCCAAACCTGCCTCGGGACATGCCCGCGCAGTGCTCGGCAGGCGCGCGCTGCCTCCCCCGCCTTCCTCCCTCCCGCGCCAGCCGGGACAGCGCCGGGAGCGAGCGCGGGCGCCAGCACCCCCCGTCCATCTGTTCCCGATGACGCCGGCGGCGGGCAGCGCTCGGGGCCCGCGCCAGCAGAAGCCGCCGATGCCGTGGGGCGGGGGCGCACGCCTGGCCAGTCTTGCACAAGCCCCTGGCCGACCACAAACGACAAGGGAAACGGGCGGGCGAGGGCAAGGGCGGGCGGAGTTGCTGCTCCTACCTGCGGCCACCGGGTCCCTGGCCCCACACACGCGCCGCGCGGCCTTTGGTCCACGCGCTAGTTCGCGTCGCCCCCGGCAGCGTGGCCTCGGCAAGTTAACGACGCTCGAGACCCGGAGGATGCACCGGGCTTCCCGGGAGTGGGGGGCGGGGACAGGCGCCTTCACCCGCCGGGAATCGCACGCAGGAGGGGGAGGGGGGACAGGGAGGTGTCAGAAGAGAGAAACAACTGGCCTCGAGCCGTAAAAACAAAATGAAAAACCTCCCGGGCTGGTCCAACCCCTTTCCCACCTGGATTACAGGCTGTGGGGGGGGAGGGGACAACATGTAAATGAACAGCTCGCACCTGGCTGCGCAGCCTGCGGGCCAGGTTCCCCAGGTAACAACACCCGGCTCTTCCTCCAAATCCTGTCGCACCTTTCTCCCTAGGGGTGTCTTGGAGGCCAAGTTCAGTCACCTGTTTGCTGAGAACCAGGCAGGCCATCCTATAAATTTGTGGGTGACCACTATGAGATACCACCTGTTTTGCTTTTTTTTTTTTTTAAGAGATGGCTGCTTCCCCCCTCCAATACAATGCAGCTCCACTGAAAACCGTACCCCCAACCGGGGTTTCAAATGAGGAACTTGCCCAGAAGTATTCGAGGTTACAAGCATGCAGGTGAGCCAGGCATCCTCCCCCCCCCATCCCCCCACGGATTCTCAAAACAGGACTGTCTCCAGGATCTTGCCCACACTGTGTCCGAGGTAGCAGAAGGGTGACAGACACCCACGGTGGCCACAGGGGGACAGCAGTGAGCCAGCTATGTGCACCCAGGCCAGAAAAGGCTGGCAGTCACCAGGAGATGGATGGTCCTGACTGTCCCTACACCCGGCCCCAGGAAATCAGTAATCCCTAGCAGGGCCTTTGAGTTTAAGGGTGGGAATTGCTGTCTAGCAACCATGTGGCTGGCCCCTTGTTAGCGAGATATACCCCGTATGGGTGGACTGCTAATTCCTGACTCCATGGCTAAAAGCTAACCTCCCTCTAGCTGCCCCCCTCCCCGCAGCTGCCCGCTCCCACCCCACCAGCAACCCCAGCTATACAACCTTAGCTCTCTGGGTCCTTTCCCTCAGTCCCATTTGTTTGGGGAAACTGACCGAGAAAGGATTTGAAACCTACAGTGCTAGGGGCAGTCCTGGGAAGCGGGAGGGACCTCCCAGCTCAGGATGCCTGCCTGGCTAGGACACAGAAGCGCCCAGCTTTTCTTGCTGGCTAGGGTTCTGCCACACCCGGGCCACCTAGAAAAGGGAGCAGGAGTCCCCCACCCCACCCCCCCCACCCCCCGCAAGCCCTTCCCGGCTAAGCTGGGTCTCTGTAAACCCCACCCTGTCTGAGAGCCTGGGACCTCAGAAGCAGATGAACACCAAACCTGCGGGAGGCAGGGTTTCCAGACCTGCAGGGTCTGCTAGAACCCGGACGGGTATGGGCCGAATCCACTGGACACATATCATGTCCCTGGGGCTGTTTCACAAAGGCCACCCCAGAAACAAAACCGAAAATTACAGAGCCACAGCTCAGAAAGGCCACAGGGCAGATACTGGAGGCTCATAGGCGGGGCACGTGAGGCAGCCTGAGTTAGGGAGTTGATGGCTTGGAGCCTCCTCACCAAGGTCATGCCCCCCCCCTCCCTCGCCTGAACCCTGTCTGAAGTGCACCCCGGAAGTCAGGTGGAGTCTTGCCTTCCAGTCTTCCTCCTGGGGCTGAGCAGGAAGACTGAATATGGTGTACTTTCCCCATTCTGACCAGCTGCCATCACCAGAGGCGACTACTTGGTTATCTGATAGCCCTAGACTGCAGCGCGAACCAGACTAACCACCACAGACTTTCCCAGCACAAACTTGTTGGGCTCCTGTCATCGAGTGCCCTCCAGGTCTGGCCAGGCAGGTGGTGACCACCGCTACCAAGTGTCAACGAACCTGCCTCAAGGTTCTGAAAATGGAAGACAAGCCTGACCTTGAGTTGGTTGCTTACCCCTAGCAGTATTCCCACAGCCCCCTGACTAAGACACCTTCAGCAGAGTTTGTCACCCCAGTTACTGAGACAGGGGGAGGAGGTGTCTCTGAGTTCAGGTTCTCCCTCTGCAGCAGAAGGGAGGCCTCTGGCCTTGGGTTTCTGGCATCTTTGCTTTTGGAAGTATCTGGATGAATTCTGGATGAGTACCGGGAAAACCATCCTGGTTGGGAGGGTTGGAAGGGGGCTGAGAAGCAGAGAAAGGGGGTCTGCCCGGTTGGTCTCCATCCATCTTGACCATCTGAGCCCTCAAACTGTCCCCAGTTTCTTTCTCTTCCCTCTTCCTTGTCCGGTCCGGGCAGCCATTCTTCAAAGCTCCCGCTACACTCCCAGAAGGCTTTCCCATCCCTGCCTCTGCCACTCAGCTCTCCAGGCAGGCCCCACCCGTACAGACGGCCATGGGCTGGAATGAGAGGCCAGCCAGGTACTAAGGTCCAGGCAGGGCCTGGGGGGCAGCATTTACCTTTACTAAGCTGTTCTAGGGTGTATGGGAATGACAGCCCGAGGAGGCGGAATTTCAGGTTTTTCCCAGCCTGCTGCGGGGGGGGGGGGGGGTCGGGGGGAGACCCTTGTCTCGCTGCAGTGGCGGCCTGCCCAGGGCTGGGGGCTGGCCAAGCAGGCTCTAACTGCCTTAACCCAGGCTTGCTGACCCAGGACAAGATGCCGGACAGCGGGCCCGGAAGGTGGCTGGTGACCTTCTAGAGAGGACTCTTTCCGTCTAAGACGCGGTCTGACGGCTGGCTGTCGGGGGACTGAGGTCACCCAGGCCGCAGGAAGGGGTTAAGACCTAGCGGATCCCCCTCGGCCCATGGGGGGGAGTTTTCCTCTTAACCCCGGGCCTCGGCGCCACTTCCTGCGCTTTCAGCGCCGGCTCCCACCCGCGCCCTGCACACAGCTGCACTCCTTTACAACCAGTTAACAGCTGTTTTTGCATAGATTTTCAATTCTAATTGCCTCGCTTTGTGAGCGCCTCGGAGCCCCGGTGAATGGGGACGCCGTGGCGCACGGCTGGAAGGCGGGCGGGAAGAGGGCACTTGAGGGGAGAAGTGAGCCAGTGTGCGCAGGCTGCCCGCTTTTCTGTTTCTAAACAGAAGAATGTCCTGGCTACCAACTGCCCCTGCATCTATCTCCACCCGGAGCCTGGAAATCTGTACCAGACCCTGTGACCCGGCCCCTAACTTCCCCACCCCCACCCCCACCCCCCACACAGCCGGGGACAGCTTCCTAGCCCTGCTGGCTCAAGGCCCCTCCCCCTACAAAGCACCCCTCCACCCAGGCTACTGCGAGCCACCCCAGACAACAGCTTACTAAGCCACCGGCTCAGAGCCCAGACCCCCCCCCACCCCCCCACCCCCGCACCCCGGCTCTCTAGGACTCAGATATGAGAGGCTAATTGGACCATGAAGTTGAGCAAGGAGAAATCGCTCTCTCTGGAGACAGCTGGCATCTATAAAAGAGAAATATTTGCATTTTAAAACCTTTAAACTTTATACGGCTGGGCCAGGGCCAGGCAGGGGGAGGAAAGGGTGGAGGGGCGGGGCGTGCTTGGACACTCCAAAGGACAGAGACTCCCCGGAGAAGCTTTGAGATTGCTGGCACTACACGCCAGTGGCCAGTGGTGCCCTTAGTGGCCTGGCTCTGCTCAGGTTCAAGTTCTTCTTGGCTTGTGGCGTCCTGGGGAGAGCCTGCTGCTGTCCCTCGTGGCGATCACCCCAACTCCATTACAGCCTTTTCTCCCTGTGGTGAAGAAGAGGCAGGGCAGCTTGCCCAGCCTGCTCAAGTGACTTACGCCCTTGTCCCTAATCACCAAACACTCAGACACTACAGTCCCTGGTGACACCACTGCCGCCTCCCCACCCTACCCCCCACTCAGGAGCTGTCCCCCAAAAGGTCCTTGACCAGCACCACAGTGGCATCCCTGGGGGGAGGGGGGTGCCAGGTTTCCATTTCTTTCCATGCTTACTCCCTATTTTTATATGAGAGGAACCTGGCCACGTTTTCTCCACTGTCAACATTTGCGATGGAGAGCCAGGAGGCCCCGGCCCGGAGTGGTCTTATTTTAGCAGGCTTTTATGAAAGCGCAGAACAGCCAGAATCGCATCCCGCCCGGACTACCTGGCAGGCCTGTGTGGAAAGAGAAAGAGAAAGCCCAGGCAGCGGGGCCCAGCTTCAAGGGCACACAGCACAAGGGTGGGTGAGTCTGTGTCCAAAAGCAGTGACCAGCCATCAGTGGGAGCCTCCATTTTCTTCACCTACACAAAACCCAGTTTTCAGTGAACAGGCTTGCCCTTCTTCCTGGCTTCTGTTACTGTCAGAACTGACTCCTGGGCCTGGACTGCCTGTGTCCCCCGCTTGGTGCTGAGGCCTGCGACCCATGGACCCGCCCTCATTCCTACCTTGCTTTCACATCTCCGTGGTTTCCCCTCCTACTAGCCCACACTCACACCTTTTCAGGGGGCCAGGTGCCGTTCAGGGATCATTCAAACACAAGCTGTGTATGTACCTCAGTGGTACCAAGGCTGGACCTGTCCTAGCACATGCCACAACAGTCAGTTCCCAACTCTCAAGAGCAAGCCTTTGAATACAGCTCTCGGAACCCCAGTTTCTGCTTCTGGAGAGGACGACAGTGAATGTGTGTGGCTGGCGCCCAGGTTTCTAGGGCTGATATACAGACACCCCCAACCTGCCTGAGAGCAGGGACCTAGAAAGGGCCATGCCCAGGGACAAGGACTATCAGCTGAGTCACTATCCTTCCGTTCAGGGTGAGGAAGAAATCAATGACAGAATAACACACACACACACAAAGGATTTTTATGAGTGACGTCACAGGGAGGCCTGCCCCTTGATTCTAGTCAGCCCAGGATAGCAAGGATTCCCTCACTTCCTAACTGTGCAACCAGCAGACCAGCAACTTGGGAAAAAGAGCACAGACAGCCCCATCAATGCTTTAGGTCTCTCAGTCTGGCTGGTCACCTCCAGACACCTCTATAGGTGGTCAGCCCAGCCCACCTGTGACTAACCAGCTATCCAAACTATGGTGGAATATTAAGCCATAAAGAAATAACAGGGTCCCAATATGGTAAATTTATGGACAAAGAACAGACACCCAAACCATTCACTCCTCCTGCACTGATGTTCATACTAGTACTGTCCAATTATACAATTGTCAAAGGGTCTTGATACCTTGTCGCTCAGCTGGGGAATGAGGGTTTGTTTTTGTTTTTTTGTTTGTTTGTTTGTTTTTTCTGTCCTGGAACTCACTCTGTAGACCAGGCTGGCCTCAAACTCAGAAATCTGCATACCTCTGTTCCCAAGTGCTGGAATTAAAGGCCTGCGCCACCATGGCCCAGCTGGGGAATGAGTTTTAAAAGTGTGACATGTCCATTCAGTGGAGTACTGTCTGGTCCTGAGACAGGGACAGGCCAGGGACGGTGGCTCATGCCTATAATCCCAGCATCCAGGAGGCAGGAGCAGGATGTGATGCAGAGAGAAGCCTTGTCTTTTTTTTTTTTTTTTTTTTGGTTGTTTTTTTTCAAGACGTGGCTTCCCTAGGTAGCCATGGCGGAATGCAGGGTGCAGGGATTAAAGGCCACACTCAGCGGGGAGAGATCCTGTTTTAAGAAGAGAAAGGAGGGGGGCTGGAAAGATGGCCCCATGGTTAAGAGCACTGACTGTACTTCCAGGGGTCCTGAGTTCACTTCCCAGCAGCCACATGGTGGCTCACAACCATTTGTAATGAGATCTGATGCTCTCTTCTGGTGTGTCTGAAGACAGCTACAGCATACTCACATAAATAAAAATAAGTAAATCTTTAAAAAAAAGAAGAAGAAGAGAAAGGAGCCAGGTATTGATTGTGGCGTGGCGCCCATCTTTAGTCCCAGCACTGTGGAGACTGAGGCAAGCAGCTCTTTTGAGGCCAGCCTGGTCTACAGAGTTAGTTCCAGGACAACCAGAGCTAAAAAGTGAAACCCTGTCTCAAAAACAAATGAAAGAAAGAGAGGGAGGGAGGGAGAGAGAGAAGAGAGGGAGGAAGGGGGGAGGGAGAGAGAGAAGAGAGGGAGGGAGGGAGAGAGGAAGAGAGAAGAGAGAGAGAGGGAGGGGGAGAGAGAGAAGAGAGGGAGGGAGGGAGAGAGGAAGAGAGAAGAGAGAGGGGGGGGAGAGAGAGAAGAGAGGGAGGGAGGGAGAGAGAGAAGGGGAAGGGAAGGGAAGAAAGCGAGGACCAAGCAAGCTTGAACACAGACATAACATGGTGGTGAAGGGCAGGAGCCAGGCCTGAAGGCTGTCATGTGAGTCCCACATATGCAGTGTCCAGAATGGCCAGATCAGAGGCAGACAGCAGATGCATTAACAGCTACTGGGGCAGGAGTGGCCGCTCTTGTGCGGGCAGTTTCCTGGGTGACAGGTCTGTTCTGGTTCAAGAACAACAGGCGTGTGGTTGCACAACACTGTGTACCTGCTAAAATGCCACCGGGCTACACACGTTGTTTGTTTGCTTTTTTTCTCTTTGAGATAGTACCTTTATTCTGTAGCCCAGGCTGGCCTGGAAATCACTCTATATAGCCCAGGCTAGCTTAGAGTTCAAGACCTCTCTGCCTCACCTGGAATTACAGGTGTGAACACTGTACTCTTTTTTTTTTTTTTAAACAAAGTTTACCTAGCACATGTATGGGTGCACACATATTCCACAGAGAGGACGGCTTTCAGGAGTTCACTCTCTTTCTACCAAGTGAGTTCTGCTGACTGAACGCCAGACACTACTAGACTTAATGGCAAACATCACAACCCAGGGTGCCACCCTATCCCCCCCACCCACCACCACCCCATCCCACCTCGCCAAGCACTGTGGGTTTTTAATAGTGCTCCCCCAATCCCCATACTTGGTATTTTGATACAGGGGCTTATGTATTCAAATCCGGCTGGGAATTTTCTGTCGCTGAAATGACTAAGGTGTACACTCTCCCCTCCCCCTCTGAAGTGCAGGAAGTACAGGTGAGGACCCACTGTGCGTTTTAAAATGGAAGCTGCAGACTAGGGGAGGGTGGGTGTTTTCCAGGGGACCCCAGCAGACCTTGGAAACTCCCGGCTTCCTGAAGCACACTTTCCTGCGGGTGCTTTGGACGTTTGGTCACAGGAAACAGTCACATGCTACTGAGCCTTGCCCAAGGAACTTTCCCAGACTTGGGCGCTCTGTGGACTTAAGACACTGAAGCTGCATTGTTATCCTGTGGCTCTCAGCCCTCAGGCTAGAAAGGTCACCAAGCCCCTTCCCTCCTGCAGAGCCCCCCTAAAGCTGCAGGCCTCCTGTCTTTCCCAGCCTCAGGGCCTGCAACTCTTGAGCACCTGGGGGCGGTGACATTGGAATGTACACCTGTCCCCACAGATGACCTCCAGCCACTCTTGCCACCTGCTGCAAAGCAGACAGCTGTGGCCTGGGCAGGGATTGGGGGATGGGGCAGAGTGGCCCAGGATAGGGCAGAGGGGAGGCAGGTGGGCAGGCGGGAGGCCCCAATCCCGCACCCCTTTCTTACAGAGTAACAGGAGGGCAGTGAACCTTCCAGTTCCCCAACCTGTACACTCACAGAGCCAGAGCACTGCAGGAGAGAAGCGACCCTGCTTCCTCCCCGCAGCTAAGACTGTTGTCTCTCTGCCCCGTCAGTCATTTAGAGAGGAGGGTGGAGGGCTTCACCAAGTCCCAGTCCAGGCCACATATTCCAGGAGAGAGATCTAGGCGGTGTACCCCAGGGACTCCACATGTACCCACAGAAATCCTAAGGATTCCTTACAAATGGGAATCCTGGCTTTGTGATTCCCCTATAGATTTAAAAGCCAGGAGAGGCTAGAAGGGCTCCAGGCAAGCCCCCCTTAGCCCGCAAACCTCCCAGACTGGTGGTATCCCTAAAGTTTGTCACACTGATACTGGTTGAAGACCCACAACGGGCCACGTTCCCCTGACTGCTGAGGGCCTGCTGTGCCTCCCTGGTACCCGAGACTCAGGCAGTGGTTGTTTTGTTTTTGTTTTGTTGTTGTTGTTGTTGTTTTGAGACAGGGTTTCTCTGTGTAGCCCTGGCTATGCTAGAACTCACTCTGTAGACCAGGCTGGCCTCGAATTCACCTGCCTCTGCCTCAGAGTGCTGGGATTAAAAAAGAGCACTACTGCCATGCCTTACTTTGTGCCTTCAGTTCTTTTGGAAGTAAGGTTTTTCCCTGTAGCCCAGGTAGCCTTGAACTCTCAACCCTTCTGTTCTGCCCCAGCTTCCTGGGGATGGGGACTATAGGCGTGGCCTCCCCCGCCTCTCATTCTCATCTTGATTTTCCCGCCGCCTATCACCAGAGTCTCAAACTGTCACAGAAACTATCAGATCCCAGAGGCCTTCATGGCTTCTAAACTCCAGGAAGGAAATCATACCTAGGCAAACAAACCCTTGTGTCCCAAGAAGGAGCCCTTGGCATGCCTGGGGAGGACATTCTGGGGTCCTCGGGGTCGGACCTTGCCTTTGCCAGCTCCAGGCAGCTGCAGGGATCCTTCGGCACCTGCTTTCATGTTTATGTCCCTGTCATTTGGTATCACAGGCTGAAATAGCCAAGGCGGGGAGGTTAGACGTAAGCCGTTTCGCGGTGGGGAAGGTCGTGGTGTCAAGCTCATGGACAACGCCCTGGTGTTCTGGTGAGTGGCAGCAAGCCTCAGCAGCAAGCCTGCCTCAGTTTCCCCCCCACCCTCAGGCTCTGCCTTTTCCCAGATGGGCCCTCGGTTGATGCTGCATCTGGGCCTGGCCCGGAAGCACTGAAAGCTGCCTCAGAGTGACCACTGCGCTTGTATCCTTCCTCAGGCTCCCCGGGGACCTGGTGACAAAGGGGACAAAGGCCCTCTCCTGCCACCCGTCCCTCAGCCTCCAACAGCAGTACCTCCTACCTTTATAAGTGGTGTCTTGTATCCTCTTGGCCCACTCTGGGCTGGTTTCCAGAGGCTGCATCGTTGTCTACCACCCCTACCTTCAAGACCACATATTTGCAATATAGACCCTGTATTTCCAACCTCCCTAGGCCCAGCCTCCTCCTCACCCAGCTCTGCTCAGCCTGGCTTGGTCCTTCCAGCTCACCATCTTGAATAGCTCTCCCCTCTATAGCCTCAGACCAAAAAGCTCACCTCCTCCAGGGAGATTTCCTGGTTGGAGCCCAAGCAGAATCCTCTACCCCTTTGCTTCCTATACCTATTGGGCTCAGAGACCCAGGGCAGACCAACAGCCTTCACCTATACACCTAGCAAGGGAGAACCCTCATTAACTACCCAGGGGCGCCCCCAAAACAAAGGGGTGGAGGAGGGGTACAGGCAGCCATGGGGTACTCGGCTTTGCTCTCTCTTACCAGCCCACCCAGCCCACACCAGCATCAGCTAAGAAGGAGGCCGTGTTGCCAGCACCCACCACTGATCACCACGCCCTCCTCTCCTGGGAGTGACGGCTGCAGAGAGCACCTGGCCACTCCCTCCTCGAGGTTCTGCTGCCTCCCATCTCAGAAGCTGAGCCCCACTCCCCTCCTGCCCTCTGCACTGACCCGCCAGGCTAGCAATGGAGCTCGGGGTTAGCACAGCCCAGCTCAGGAGTTCTGTTCTTGGCTCGTCCAACAAATCGCTCGCCCATGACCTTGGGAAAGTCCCCCGTGTGGCGCTGCCTCCCTCCAAGCGCTCCCATTAATAAACCAAGGTGGTACCGTAAGACTGGGCTCTGCTCCAGGATGCTGTGTAGTGTGGGGAGGCCTAGAGGACGAGATGGGCCAGCCGCACAGAGCTTCAGGAAGACACAGGATGACCTGAAAGCCCTCAGGAGCCACAGGTCAGATAGTCCCAGGTCACAGCTCCAGGACGTGACCTAGAGGGGACCTAAGGAGGCTTCTGTCATGGGGAACAGTGGTCACTGTACTGTCAGTGGCACATAAAGAGCCTTGTCTGCTCACAGTTGGGGTGACAGCCTCACCTGTCCCCCAGGTGGTGTCTATGCAAGCCAGATGGGAGAGGCTGGAAGGACACGGGGGGGGGGGGGGGACGAAGAGAAAGGGTGAGGTAGGAGGAGGAGGAGGAGGAGGATCAGGAAATGCAGGAGAAGGAGGGGCAGGAGGAGCAAGAGGAACAGCCTGAAGGAGAACAAAATGGCTAGGGCCTACAAAGGCAGATAAGACAATACATGGACAAGCAGTCTACAGGTCACCTCAATGGCTGCTGGGTACCAGCACCCCACAGCTCCACCAGCAAGAACCCATCCGGGGACAGATCTGGGAGCCAAAATCCTCAACCCCCTCCCTACTCTTCCCGGGACCCTAGGGGCGCACGCACCCCCATCAGAACCACCCAGACACCAGTTTCTTCTATCATCAAACGGCGGTGGTGTGATCCTCTTCTAAAAGTTAATTTCAAGTGACTCCCCTCCTTCCCAACAGGATCTGAGGAAGCCCTGGGAACTTCTGTTTATTTTATTTATTTATTTATTTATTTATTTCCTCCAAAAGGCTCCCAGTAACCGAGAGGAGAATTACATTCAGAGAGAATTGGGTCCCTGGAGAAAGTTAACGTTACTCGTTTAACGACTTCTGTGGGTGCTGAGATGTGAGCAGGCCTTACCCAAAGATGTCTCCTGTGGTTACCGGGAGATTTAATTCACAAGAGCTAAGGAAAATAATTAAGAGGCATGGGAGGGGCGGGCCCAGAGGCATCGCGGCTTAGGGGAGGGGTGGCGGTACCCTTGGCGGTATCTGGCACCTATCACGGCTCTGCCAGAGTGACCAGGATGATGAATGAACACAGTGACCAGTGTCTCAGAGCCCGCTGACATGAGCATACACGGGCCATTCAGCCAAGCCACCCAGGCACAGGAAGCAGCCCCAGCCCAAGGCACTCCTCCATACCCACTTAGGGACACTTCCTGGCTTTACTTGGGACTCTCACGGTGGGAACCAGGCTAGCTGTCCCCACGTGGCTGTGTGAAGAGCTGGCTCTCTCCTAAGCGTCCATGAATCAAGCAGGACTATCTTGGAAAAGGTCAAAGCTGGGTTTAATGCGCATCTCGGGTGGTAGGCACTAAGAGGGCAGGGAGGTCTGAGGACTAGACAGACGGTCCACTGAGCTGCCCTGTCTAACAAAGCATATCCTATCACAAGGGGGCAGAAGGCTGGAGGCCCCCTATAAGGGGTTGGCCTAGCACAGGAGCAAGAAAAACCCAGGTCACTGAGAAGAGAGAAATGGAAGCGTGCTTGCTAGCAGCCTCCTCAGCAGTAGCATCCCAGACTGCACCAGCTGCTCTCAAGTCTGTGGCTCCACAGCAGAGTCCCCAAGCTGGGAAGAACAGACAGTCCCACATGCAGTGGGGCCCAACAGCCACCACGTCCGTCCCTCGATGAGTCAGAGACGCCAAGCGACTAGACCCAAGCCACACAGCACCAGACAGACAACAACTAAACATGAGCCCAGGCTCAGTCCTCCCTCCCGCATCCAGTTAGGGAAGAATCCAGAAAGACCTAGCCTGAGCCCAGTTACAGCTGAGGAGAACCCATCTTTGTTTTTTTTAAGAATACCTCTGAGTAAATCCAAGAGAACCTGTCACAGAAAAAAAGCCATCACAGCCCTGAGTGGCCACCAAGCACCTGGAATGTGGCCGGTGAGACTAAAAAACAGAATTGTTAGGTTCATTTAACCTCAAATTTCAATAGCTACATGTGGCTAGGGGTGCCGTGCAGGATGGACACTTGGATCTAGCTATGGCTATAGTCTGTGCGCTAAGGAAAGAGGCAGCTTACAGAGAAACAGGCAGAAAGTCTGAAGAGCCCAGCACACACACAGCCTTGGAGAGTATGGCCCCCAGAGCCCTAGTAGAGAGGTTTGAAAAGCCAAGTCTAGAACACCGTGAACCCAGTTTCTTCCCCATCCCCAGTAAGCTGCTTTAGGGCCTCACTTCACAGTCAGCAGGGGGCTGAGACCAAAGCTGCTCAGGTCCCAAACTCAGGTACAAAAGCAGAGGGATTGGGGGAGAGATATGGGAGGGACACAGAAGGGAGGGAGGGAGGGGAAGACGGAAGGAGGGAGGGCAGAAGAGTGGGTAGTGGCAAAAGGAAGGAAGATGGATAGAAGGCTGGGAAAAGAATGGATGGGTATGCACATGGTCAGGTGGGCAGGGGGATAAATGGATGGATGCGTAGATGGATGACAGACGGATGGATGAATGATAGATAGATAGATAGATAGACAGTCAGATAGATGGATGAATGGATGGATGGATGGGTTGATGGATGGGTTGATGGACAGATAGGTGGATGGATGGATGGATGGATTGGTTGATGGACAGATGGATGAATGAATGGATGGATGGGCTGATGGACAGATAGGCGGATGGATGGGTTGATGGACAGATGGGCAGATGGATAGAAGGATGGATGATGGGTTGATGGACAGATAGGCGGATGGATGGGTTGATGGACAGATGGGCAGATGGATGGAAGGATGGATGATGGGTTGATGGACAGATAGGCGGATGGATGGATGGATGGATTGGTTGATGGATGGATGGATGGATGGATGGGTTGATGGACAGATAGGCGGATGGATGGATGTGTTGATGGACAAATAGATGGATGAGCAGGCAGATGAAGAAAGATGGGGAACGAGCGACTGATGCAGGGAAGGAAGGAAAGTGGATGATGAATGCAAAGAAGACGAAGCTGGCAGTGGTGGCGCACACCTCCTTTAGCCCTGGCACTCTGATGGCAGAGGCAGGTGGGTCTCTATTAGTTCTAGGAGAAAGAGAGAGAGAAAGAGAAAGAGAGAGAGAGAGAGAGAGAGAGAGAGAGAAAGAGAGAGAGAAGAAAGAAAAAAGAAAAAAAGGATAAAGAATGGGCTGGTAAAAACCACAGACTTTAACTCTCCTATAGCTTAGACATACGGAGCCCATCCTGAGGCACCCCAGACACAACCGTGGGCTTCAGGAGCACACAGATGTGCGCTGTGGCGGCCCTCATTCCCATAGGGCTCGGAGTCTCAGGTGTGCTCCCGAACACCCAGACTGTCCTCCACAGAGTCGAGAAGGCAAACCTGGAGTCTGAAGAGAAGGGCAGCTTCCTCAGCCGCTGAGCATGCAAACTCCGGAAGGCCCTGGAATCAAGGCCTGGAAGAGGAGGATCTTGGTACCCATCAATATTCAGCCCTCAGTCAGAAGCACGGGTCTGAGAAGGCACAGAGGGCTGCCCTCCTAAGATCCTGGAAAGCCTGCCCTCCTGGAAACCATCTTGGAGTCTGCCCCACCACACCCTGGTTCCATTTGGGTGCCAGGCATAGCCTGTAAATGGAAGCAAGCATGCCCTTCCCCCAAACACACACACACACACACACACACACACACACAAATCCACATTCACCAGGGGGTAGAACACCAGTCACCAGGCAGTGGGTATGCAGTACAACTCTTGATCTAATCTGTCCTTCGATCTTCACAAGTCTACAGCACATGGACAGGAGTAAGGGACAGGCTAGAGAGCCCATGGACCCACACACCAGACAGCTCAGCCAGGGCATGGTCCCATTCAGGTGCTCTGGAGAACACAGGCACTAATGTCTGTGAGGATGGGCAAAGGAAGGGCGACTGGAAGCAGCTGTGGTATCCAGAGGGCTGAAGACCAGCAGAGGACCAGCCCCTGAATAGCTGGCAGCCCCAGGAAGACCCAGCCAAGCGACCGACCAGTCCAGCATCCCAATTCCCCCAGAGACGTGGCTCACAGATGGGCCTACAGTGTGGAGAAAAAGGAACTTCCAGCAAACACCAGATGGGTAAGCTGACCATGGAGGGCAGGCAGGGAGGCCTGCCTGCTCCAGTTCTGCCCACCAACTCCCTCGGAGCCCCCAAGGAATGAGGCCCCAGGTTGGCCCTACACAGGTGAGCCCAGGTCCAAGCAGGCCAGTCCTGGCCCCCTCTGCTCAGACCCAAGCCTCTCTTTCTGCAGCAGATCCAGAGCTCCCCTCTCCCCATTACCCAGACAGGATGATGAATGGCAAACGCGGGGCATGCCTGGCTTGGGGAAAGAGACCCCGGCAATCGGGCACTTTTCCAGGCTCCGCTTCCAAGCCCCTCCCCTCGGCCCCCTCCTCCCCCACAAGGGAGCAGCAGTGTGCTCTGTCATCAGAACCGCATTGTTCTGGCCAGAAGAGAAACCGGGTCCGGCAGATGGCAGGTGAAACAGAAGCAGCTTGCTGTGGCCAAACCAATTATTTATCTAATTATGATTTACCACTTAACCACATGATCTTTCTGCAGAGTTGTGGGCAATTAGAACCAGGGTGCCTGGGTGGATTATGCAAATGGGCTGCAGCCCAGCAGAATAAAATTGGAGATTAGACATTCATACAGACCGTGCTGGCCCAGGGCAGGGCCTGGGGGTGGGGGTGGGGTGGGGAAGCAAGTGGAAAGAGAGGTTGTGGGAGATGCCAGGGTCAGGTCAGAGGGGTGGGCGGGCCAAGGGAGGGGCGAGGGAGGGGCAGCAGTGGAAATAACTCCTCCCTGACTCCTGCCCCTTCCAGGCTGTTCCCAAGATGACATCAGGCCCCTTGGGAAGGAAAAAAAAAAAAATCAAGGCATCTGGCCTGAAGGACTCCGTGGAGAGCCTGGTGTCACCGGGTCTGTTCAATCCTGGCTGAAGAAACCGAGAGGCAGCTGCTAAGTCTACAGGCAGCCACCACCCCTGCTTGGATGGGCGGCTCTAGGGGCGGAAGGGGGGGTGGAAGGAGTGAAAGGTGCTGGTTAATTGTCTCTGAGGAGGCTGGCCGGTGCAAGGAGGATCCCACCTTGGCAATCGTGGGAAGTTACATCATTCGCATTCCGTCCGCAGCCACTGTGGTCCTTTCTCGGATTAGGAGACTGAGGTGAAGGGCAGCCGAGCTCACTCAGATGGGTGGGGCCCCAACAGCCAAGTCAAGATCTAGGTTACTAAGAGCAGGGCAGGTGCCTCCAGCCAGCTGCTAGACAGGGAACTCCTGTCAGGGCACCCAGTGAGAACAGGTTTGTTCAGGTAGGTAATAGTCACCATGGCGACAGAACACCCAGAGCAGGTCTCATCTCCCTGGCTGGTCATTCTGCCACCAGCAGCAGGTTTCTTGTGGTCTCTGAGCTCAGCTTCCAAGTTTTTGAAGGGGTTGGGCAGAGGTGGAACACACCTCTCATGCCAGCATCCATGAGGCTGAGGTAGAGGCAGGAGGATCTCTGAGTTTGAGGCCAGCCTAGGCTACAGAGTTAGATGCAGGACAGCCAGGGCTACACAGAGACACTCTGTCTCAATAAATCAAATAAAGAAGAAAAACAAATCTTCAAAGGGACTTAGAAAGAGATAAGAGATCCTGGCTTCTTTGCAACTCAACTCTCGAAGATGGAATCGAAGGACATCTAAATCTCCCTGGGCTATCTGACCAGTGGGGAGAAGAGACCTAGAAAAGATGGGGTAACCACTGGGGATTACGGAACATCCCTCAGAGCTGCCTTCCCCCAATCAGAGAACCCTATGCATCTGAGACTAATCTCTCTGTGTGTGTGTGTGTGTGTGTGTGCGCGCGCGCGCGCTATGGTTGGTCATCTTTTTGTGTAAGGCAGAACAGGTCCCCAGTTTGTCCACAAATGCAGATCTGAGGTCTTCACATAGTCATCGCACACAGGAGACACAGGTGACAAGTTCCACGTGGGAACATGAAAACAAACCTAAGTGTCCCAAGGGCTTGCCATGTCCGCAGCGCCCATTCTGGGAGCTGCCTTGCCTAAGCAGAGGACGCAGGCTGGGCATGCTGGGGCCGCCCGTGGCCCACTGAGCAAGGCCTTCATAGGGACCAGGCACTTGGAGCTGTTCAGCCTCTAGAAGACATGAGGTACAGTAAACTAAAGCCTCAGTTGTTCAGTGTGGAGGCTCAACAGTTTGAGGCTAGGGGGCACTACAGATCTAGAACGTTCTGTCTTTGTAGCCCTGTGTACTGGCTAGTTTTGTGTGCCAACTTGACACAGGCTGGAGTTATCACAGAGAAAGGAGCTTCAGTTGGGGAAGTGCCTCCATGAGATCCAGCTGTGGGGCATTTTCTCAATTAGTGATCAAGTGGGGAGGGCCCCTTGTGGGTGGTGCCATCCCTGGGCTGGTGGTCTTGGGTTCTATAAGAGAGCAGGCTGAGCAAGACAGGGGAAGCAAGCCAGTAAGAAACATCCCTCCATGGCCTCTGCATCAGCTCCTGCTTCCTGACCTGCTTGAGTTCCAGTCCTGACTTCCTTTTGTGATGAACTGCAACGTGGAAGTGTAAGCTCAATAAACCCTTTCCTCTCCAACTTGTTTCTTGGTCATGATGTTTGTGCAGGAATAGAAACCCTGACTAAGACACCCTGGTTAGGCAGAAAGTGTGCCACAGAGAAGAAAGACTTTTTCCCGTTTGGTCCAGACGAAATCTCCAACACTTTGAAAAGCTTCAACACCACAGGAATACGCCCATAACTCTGCCGCTAGAGTTCCAAGTCTCTGCTTCCTTGAGCTGAGTGTCTGCCCACACCAGGGACAACACGCTGGGAGAGCAATACCCTTGCTCACTGGAGAAGGGCAGAAGAGGGCTATCCTTTGGAACTCGGGCTCCTTGGAGGCCAGGTCCTGGACACACACATTTACGTGCGTACACATACATGTCACATTCATAAGCGGTATTCCCTTGAGAAACTAGTGAATGCCAAGAATCCTGCCGTTCCACAACGCCCCATCCACTCAGCATTCTAGCTCCACAAAGCCCCACCTAACAGCAATCCAGCTCTGCCAAGCCCCACCCACTCAGAATCCCACCTCCACCAGGCTCCACCAGCTCAGAAATCCCAGCTCCATCAGGCTCCACCCACTCAGAAATCCCAGCTCCATCAGGCTCCACCCACTCAGAAATCCCAGCTCCAACAGGCTCCACCCACTCAGTCTCAGCTCCAACAGGCTCCACCCACTCAGAAATCCCAGCTCCATCAGGCTCCACCTACTCAGAATCCCAGCTCCATCAGGCTCCACCCACTCAGAGTCCCAGCTCCAACAGGCTCCACCCACTCAAAAAATCCCAGCTCCATCAGGCCCCACCCACTCAGAGTACCAGCTGCCAGGCTCCGCCCACTCCACTCAGTGTCCCAGCTCCACCCCGCCCCACCCACTCATACTACAGGCCTTAGCCCTCCACTCTCACTCTGCTTCCCTCAGATAAGCTGGCTTGCAACTCAAAAGCCCTGCTTCACCTGAAGACCACTGGAACTGCTCAGACCCTCAGGACCCTGGATGCTCTTCTGGGTCTCCATAGTGCACGCTTGAGCCTGAGAGAGAAGCTGGGAAGCAGGTACTATGCTGTCAACAGTCTGAACCACAGGAATCAGGATGGCTGAGGCAAGAGACAGGAAGGAGGTACCTGGGCCCACCCACCTGCACCCAGCCTTCTGCAAACTAGCTCCTCCCCCAGCTGTGGAGCACTCACCCTGAAGGGGATGAGGGAGTCCTCGAGGTGAGGGGCTGCCTCCTCTTCCAGGAAGGCATGCCCTGTTCATAATGGATGGCAGCTCTCAGGCTGCTGCTCCTGTCCATAGGGGACGTTTGCAGCTTGAAAACTCCGGAAACAGAATGTTCTCAGTGATCCTTCTTGATCCAGCAAAGGTCACAGATGGGGCCATCAGTCCTGGGAAATAATGAAGGTCCTGGGTTCTGCTGGCTCATCCCCGACAGAGGAGAGCCTTAATCGCTTCCCCTAGGGAGCTGGCCCGGTTGCAAAGGCTCGATTACTGATACAGCAAACTGACCAGATGTGGGGCTCTGGCTAGTCATAAAGCCCGTCACACGCTGACAATTAGCAGCCTCAAGGGCCGGCATGGGGTACCAGCTCCAAGGTACGGAGCAGGCAAGGGTAGTGGATTAGCAGGACATTGGGTCTGCTCATATCCATGGCTTCAAGCGGGCCCAAGGCCGCCCTCCCAGCTAACGTCCCAGAGGGGACACTCTGCTCCTAGAAGCCCAGCTCTGTCTCAGCAAACACTCGCGAATGCAAGGGGCCAGATGGAGACTGTGCTCAGCTGTGGGACCTGTCACTGCTGAGAACAGTCTCCGGCCACTGAAGGGACTGGTTTGCCACAGGGGAGCAGTTGTCAACAGTGGCCTGGCAAGGCTAGAAACCACACAAGCTTGAGGTTTTGTGCAGGAAGGCCTAGGATGAGCAGATAAGGCCCAGGAAGGGGCAACACCCGGCCTCGAACTCAGACTCCGTACTCCAGTTTATATTGACCCCCACAGGAACCACAGTCCAGGGCTTTGCCTGGCAATCCCCACTCAGGCTTTGTAAACCACATCAGGGAAAGAAGCCATGCTCGGTCCCGGCTGCATACATCGCTGAAGCGGAGCTGAAGATGGGAGACCGCCCACAAACCCATCCTCAAGGCCCAGCAGGTGCGTGGTCGCAGGCGCGTGGCCGTGGGGCGTGGTCGTGGGGCGTGGTCGCAGGCCCGTGGTACTTCCTCCCACATCCCCTGCCTGAGCAGTGCGAACATCCAGAGCCTCTTGCACTCTGTCGCCCATCAATTCCGCTGTAATGTATTTTATGAATGTGCAGATGGTGTGTGAAGAGGACCAGGGGAAGGCTCTATCTTGGGGTAAGAAATCAGCACTGGTAAATAGTGAGTTACTACATATATTTTCATTTCTCCAATACCAGTACCATCTGCCAGCAACTGGGGCTCCGCATCGACATTCACCCCTTTATTTCTCCCATTCGCTCTTTACATTTTTTTCTTCCTTTTTTTTTTCTTTTTCTTTTTCATTTTGTGCAGCCTGGGCCCTACAGATACTGCCCAAGGGGATGCGGTCCACAGACCAGAACATTCCAGCTCTGATGCATCCAATGTATCCCTACCCCGAGCAGAGGGCTGTCCTCTTTTGCATTCTCCAGTCTGCAGAACACAAACAGACAGACAGACAGACACGCACACGCGAGCGTGTGCACACACACACACACACACACACACACAGGACCGCTCAGGTCATGTGAGCTGGCTGGAGGCCAGGCTTTAATCGGCTCTGCCTCCGCATGGGATGGCGCAATAAAGAGGGGCTCATCCAGACCCCCACCGGGGGGGACACTTATTTCTCTCTCTCTCTGTTTTCTGGAATTATCTAAAATCAAAAGGAAGCTGCTGCGGGAAGCTGAGCTTGGGCATGCGTAGCCCTCAGAGGGCAGGGTCTATGGGCGTGAGGCAAGGGAGAGAAGAGGTGACAACAGGGACCCTTGGAGCCCAGGTGTGAGCATGGGGCTGACTGTCACAAGTTAAGCTTTCCATAGGCAAAGCTCAGAGCAAGGCGTGGCTAGGCGGTGGGGTGGGGTGGGGTGGGTGGGGGTGGGTGGGGGTGGGCCCTGGGAGCCCACCAAGCCCAGCTGCACTCTAGACCAGGAGGTTTAGCTGCCAGACAGCTGGACTGGCCCTGCTCCCAGGAGGGCAGCGATTGATCCTGGAGCCCCTGTCGGAGCCAATATCCAGCGGGCTATTATGGGGGAGAACAGACAACTCGGGGTTAAGACCCCAACCCCGGGACCTAAGTGTGTGATTTTATGTGAAGCAGGACCATTGACACTGTGACCCAGGCCATCTGAACCGAAGAACTGGAAGAGAACGGCCTTGGAGAATCAGGACTAGAGGTCTGGCTGAACCCAACTCCTCCTGCTTGAAGCACCCAGAGGAACTAACTTGCCTGTGGGTGCCTAGCCTCTAGGAAGGGAGCTGGAAGTCAAGCCATTCAATTCCAGACACCAGATTCGAACCCCTAAATTTATCCCAGCAGGCCCAGGGTCCTGATCTCTGAATGGAGACACTCCTGAGGTATCAAAGATGACTGATAGGAAATTCAATTTTTTTTTTCTTTTTTAAAGGATGAGGGCTGAAGTAGCCCAGGCTAGCCTGGAGCTCCGCATTATCCAGCCTCCACTTACCCAGCGCTGAGACTTGCAGGCACCACACCCAGACAGAAATTTACTATCAATGGCATCACCACGTGAATTATTCCATGCCAGCTCCCGCTGTCCTCTGAGGTGAGGCTTATCCTCTTTTTACAGGTAGGTGTGCGTTGTCACAGGGAGGTTGAGTCCCTTGCCACACAGTCAAGGAGTGGCAGAGGCAGGAAAAAGAACCCAAGCAGGCTGGCACCCGGCCTACATTCCTTACGTCAGCAGTGGGGCAAACCCCTAAGCGCAATACCTGGGTCACAGCTAAAGTCTGTCTCGCTGGCCCCCGGGGTAGTTTAAGTGACATTGAAGTCAGCTTTACAAAGGAAGTCCAGGAGGACCCACAGTGGTAATGTCATGGAAGGGTCCTAGACTTAAGCTAAGAGCACAAGAAGACACCCCGGAACCAGCAAAGGAATGCAAGAGAAGTCTGGAGAGGCCATGTGTAACAGTGGAAGCCACTGTCCCCCACAAAGCATGGACCAGATCTCCAAGCTGTAGGCTCCAGGCTCCAACCAAAGACTATGACCTGATTCACCACAGAGTCACCAGCAAGACTAAAGGAAGGGCTGAGGTCCTCAGGCGCATGGCTCAGAGCCACCTGGACGGGCCTGAGACCAACAGGGAGAGAGGCCTCTGGGACCCAGGAAGTGATCTGTATCTAGAAGACACACTTCTCAGGTCCTGCCAGCCCCTCCCCAGACAAGACAAGACAAGCCGCAAGCAGCAAAGCTCAGCTGGCCCCTTCTGCTCTCACTTTTAAAAGATAGCTCAGAGTACAAGTCACTCTTTAAGCACCTGGGTTTGATTCCCAGCACCCAGAGGGTTGTTCACAACCATCTGCAACTCCACTTCCACAGGATGCGACACCCTCTTCTGACCTCCTGGCCACCGGGCATGGTACGTAGACATACATCCAGGCAAACCTCCTGACTGGATGTGGACTTAGAATACTCAGTGACCATCCTTCCCTGGGTGGTCTGGGATGACTCTCTCAAGCGGCACCGGATTCAAGCACAAGTCCTAGCAACCCCCACCTCCCCACCCCCCCCCACCCCCCGTTACCTCCCCATGCCCCTCCACACCATTGACACCAGGCACTAGGACGCAACAGAATGCCCCTCCCCTCCCCCACTCCCTACTGCTGCAGCCCCTGCCCCCCCCCCCAACCCACTCTTCCCGCCAGAGGGAAGCCAGAACTCGAGATTGGAGAATAAAATTTGATTTGAAAGAATTTTATGGCTCAGCCCAACGACGACGACGGCTTTAAATATTAAAAAGACATAAAAGCGGGGAGGGGGCAAGGAGAGGGAGGACAGGAAAGTGTACAGAGAACCGGAGAACCGGCCTCCTTGCCGGCGATTCCAAACACATCATCACCTTGTGCAAGGAGCTTGGAAGGAAAAGACTGCTGGGGAGAAGGCCACTGCCTCCCCCACCCTCTGCTTCCCGGATCTTCCAAACCTTCCCCCAGACAGGTAATACATCCATTATTGATGGACCAGTACCCAGAGAGTGTAAATTACTGAAACAAACACAGCATAATTAGGGTATTACAGGCGGCGTGGAGGGAAGGCCGGGTGTGCGGCGCTTGGCTGGGCCTTTCATCTTTGCAGGTGTTCGGGCGGCCTAGCCAGCAGCTCAGCCTGCTTACCATATGCACAGCCCCGCTAGCCAGTTCTCAGCTGGGAGGCCTATGGGGTGTGTGTGTGTGTGTGTTTGGGGGGGGGGACTCCATCCTGCTCCCCCCAACCCCAAATCCAGAAGACCCAGCCAGCCAAAGCACACAGGACAGGGGAGTGCAGGCCTCCAAACGTGTGCGTGCGTGGGGGTGGGGGGGGGAGAGTGCACACACAGGCGCACACACAAAGACCCAAGGCCAGTCTGCGGGCTGTGCAGCTGGCAAGCCTGTGTCTCTGTCCCCGTGGCATGCCCTCAGGATTTCATGACAAGAGTGAAGCTGATAGGGCAGCCTCCGGCTCCGTAATTAGGGCCAATTGAAGGTGACAAAGGAATCTATAGACATCGCAGTGGGACGTGGGTGGCGATGAAGGCGCTTTGAAATGGCGGTTTGTACTTAGTGGGTTATCACGGTCCCTACATAAAAGATGCTCCCTCCGATGCGCCCTCCCCCCAGCCGCCACCAGGGAGGCTCCAGACACCCCTCTACCAACTGCCTTTTCTGGGGCAGGCTTCACTTTGATGGCTCCACGGGGGGGGGGGGGGGGGACGGGACTCTGCTTTTTGTTTTGTTTTTAGTTGGGAGGTGGGTAAGACAAAATGCAAGATCTGGAGGCTTCAGGACTGGGCACTGGTTGGGGGTTGGGAGTAGCTGGCTTTTTGGCTTGCGGGGAGGGAGGGTGTGATTAGGTGTGTGTCTATGGGTGAGTTTGCATGTGTGAGTTCACATTAGCACTTGTGTGGTAGGTGTGTGTGTGTGTGTGTGGTGTTTGTCTAAATGGTGTGCACAGGCGTGTGTGTGTGTGTGTGTGTGTGTGTGCACGTGCATGTGTGTGGGATGTGCATATGTGTGCATGTGTGTGTGTGGTGTGTACATGTGTGTGGTAGGTATGCACATGTGTGTGCATGTATATGTGTGCATGTGTGTGGTGTGTGAATGCACACACATGTGCTGGAGGCCCTGGGTCTTAGGGTCAGCAGCCCCATTCATTCTCTCTCTGTATGACTTTCTAAAAAAGCTACACCTGGGTTGGGGGTTGCAGCTTGTGGACCTAGCATGTATGCAGCTCTGGGATAGGATCAATCCCAGCATGGTATAAACAGGGCATAGCAGCACAAGCCTGTAATCCCTGCACTTGGGAGGCGGAGGCAGGAGGATCAGGGGTTCAAGGTCATCCTCAGCTACATAGTGACTTCCAAGACCAGCCTGAGCTACAAGAGAGCCTGGCTCAAAATAAAATAAAGTTGGTTGGAATTAGGCCCCCTCCACATTTGTTGCAGATGTGCAGCTGGTTTTCATGTGGGTCCCCTAACAGTTGGAGCAGAGCCCGGGGCTGTCTCTGTCATGGGACATTGGATTCCCTTCCTCTACCTGGACTTCCTGGTTGGGCCTCAGCAGGAGATGATGTGCCTAGTCCTGCTAGGGCTAGACATCCCAGGGTGGGGTGGTACACAAGGGGGGGGGTCCCCTTCTCTGAGAAGAAGGGGAGGGGATAATGGGAGAGGGATTTGCAAGGGTGGAACTGTGAGGAGAGGAGACCTGACTGGGATGTAAAATGAATTAAAAAAATAAATTATTGAAAAAAAATTTTTAAAAATGTTATAAAAGCAAAGTCACACTAAACCCTGACCTAAGAACATTAGTAGTCACTGGCAGAGAGGTGAGTCTCGGGGTGGAGGCCTCTGAGGAGCTGGGGCCTGCTCACAGCGGGATACACACTGCTCTCAGTCTGACACTTCCTGCCAAGAACTGAAGATGCTGAGGGCTGGGCTACTCCCAGCCGCTGTTCCCTAGAATCTCAGCTGGAGAACTCAGGTAAGCATCTCAGTGGAAGGGTTCCCCGGGAGGGCAGGGCAGTGTTCCGGAGTGGGGGGTGGGAGAAGCAAGGCTCTGGGAAGCTACCCCAGCATAATCCCCAGCTGGGTCCCTGGGGCTGTGCCAGCCCGCTCAGGCACACACACACACATGTGTTCCTCTCTTCGTGCCCACGGTAATCTCCGACTTTACAGCAAATTATTAAAACTCACTTATATTTAATCTGCCTTCTGGAATTAATTGAATTTTTACGCTCAGCAAATGCCAGTGTGCAGGGCCTCCCGGTCGCTGGCTCGGAACAGCTAAGTGACGAGGCAGTCGACCAACTGTGGGCTGTGCAGACGGGCTCCAGGGGGCGAAGGTGCTAAGAGACAAGGGTGCTGTGTGAGACAGGCCATCCCGGCCCCAGATGCCCTGAATTGTGAACGGATGCGTATCCATCAGCACAGAGGCCTGCACTTGGTGTACGCTGGCCAAGGTGTCAGCTCTGCAGAGACCTGTGCAGTCAGGGCAAAGGTTACCCTACACGCCAACTATGCGGGACAATGCCCTTACCCTGGGTCCTCCTGGTACTTGTCCAGCCCCCAAGAGAACCACGGAACCCCACCTCTGGCTCTGAACTCAATGTTCAAAGGTTAGAGGACCTCCCTGACCTCTGAACCTCAGCCAACGTCGGCAGCTGAGAACCACCCTGAAGGCAGAGGCACTGGGGCGCCAAGGTCATGTGGAATGTTGGCACGCTCCTTCTTGCAGAGACACATTAATCAGGGGGTGCTGCCACCCCGGGAGGAGGGGGGAATGTTTTCAAAGCCTGTGCGGGTGATAAATGCATCTGCGCGCACTTGCCAGGTTCAAAGAGCTAGGTGAGATGACACCAGGCTCCTGCTGGCTGGGGGGCACCGACTGCTCTCGCCTCGCTTGCTGCTATAGCTATGTGAGAACAGAGGCCCCGGGGAAGCCTGGCATCTCCACCCCAGACACCCCAGACTACAGGATCTGTTTCCTACAGAAGGCCTCCTCTCGGGACTTGGAAAACACAGATTCCCCGGCCAGCCCCATCTTCCCATGGGAGATGCAGCCCAGGGACTGTGTTTTTATACACTGGGGACTGTCAGCTGGAGGGGGCGGGGACAGGACATCCATCCTTCCTGCTCTAGAAGGCTGAGGTAACAGAAAGCAGGCTGGTGACCTAGGCAAGAAAATCAGTCTCATTCGCCCTAGACTCAGAAAGGTCCAGAAAGCGATGTGGTCCACTCCAGTTCCTTTGGTGTCTGCCCCTCAATAAGTACCCAGCCCCGTCTCCTCCCTAGCCTGGTGGAGCTCCACGGAAGGTTCTTTCCACACTCTGGGAAGCTCTTTGCAATGCCAGCCCTTCTCGGCCATGCCTATGGCTCAGACTTGCCAGGGGTGAACAGGTTTTCATCCTGTCCAAGCTTGGCCTCTATCATCACCTCCCCCTGGCTTGGCAAATCTGACCCCTGATGCCAGGACACTGGCCTTACTTCCCCCCTGTCTCCAGGCAGTCCACCTGTGTGTCAGGCACGTAGGGTACCTCCCCCCCATCACCAGTCCTTCTGGAGGGTGAGGGTGTGGTGGCTCAGGCTGCCTGGGAGACTGAGCAATAGATTCAAAGGCCAAGCTTGGAAACTCCAGTGAGACTCAGTCTCAAATTACACAGAAAAAAAAAAAAAAGAGGCAGCTCGTTAGCACTTGTGGCACTGTGGGTCCGATACCTCCAAAAATCGCCTGCCCACCAGCATTTGGTCTGCTCCTTCACGGAGGGACTGGAAAATAACAGGAGGGCTTCCTGCACAGGCTGCAGCATTTGTACCCATGGGAACACAGCAGGGGCGCCCTCCACAGTCCCAGACCTAGATGCAGGCGGTCTCTGTACAGAATGCTGCGGGATGTCTTATACACATACACACCCTGCCAGACCCTCGCTTCTGCGGGGGAATTCAGCCTTCCTGGGAGTGATGGGGAAGGTAGCTAATGTATGTGCAAAAGCCAATTCCTGGCTTCTGAAACTAGTGCTGCTGCTGATCGGGGGTGGGGGGGGGTGGGGGGGGTGGGGGTGGGGAGTGCGCACAGGAGGAAGGGAGCCAGAAAGGAGGGGAGGGGGCAAGGGGAAAGGGAGGAGGACAGGAGGCAGGGGAGGGGGCAAGAGGGAGGGGAAGGAGAGGGAAGGGAGGGAGGAGAGGAGGGAGAAGGGGGCAGGAGGCAGCCAAGGGGAGGGGAGGGGTCCAAAGTACTTTTCCCTTTCTGAGGTAGTAGCTGTTGTGGCTTTATCCCCTCTGCTCAAGGTTCCTGTGCCAGTGCCTGCCCTTGCCCTGCTGAGCTCACTCACCCTTTCTGCCCCTTACCAGCAGTTGCCCCACTTAGAAACTGGACTGTCCCATCAGCCGGCCACCTCCTCTCCTTTGCTTCCCTATAGCGACTTGAGCCCAATAAATAGCCAAAGAACCATTCAAGAGTAGGAAAATCCACAGCTGGGACTGAAGCCAAGCCCCAGCCCCAGGGCCTTGGTACCTGTCATCTGATCACACGGCTTATTCTTCCCAGGGGAGCTCCTGGGCTGTCCCCCTTCCTCCAGAGACTGAATGGAAAGCCACTGAACGCCTGATCACCGGATCTCTCCATGGCCCCGACACCTACTCTAGCATCCCCCCAACCCCCCAACAGAGCAGGGACACAGAGACATCCCTCAGTGTGGCCCCGAATGTGCCGTCGCTCACTCCAAGCTAGTACCTGATAGCTGAGAGCCCCATGGTCAGTTCTGGTTTAAGACCAGAGTCAGGTTCCTTGTAGGGCTGGCCAGAAAGCAGGAGGCAGGCCAGACAACCTGCCTCCGTGGGTCTCTAAAAGCTCAACACTGGGAAATCCCTGGGTCTCCAGGACACGCCCCTTTGACCCCTACACGTCACCTACGCCCTCCAGCTCTCACCCAGGGGCGGGTCTAGACTCCCACAGGCATGAGGACAGCGCAGCCCCTGAGTCGGTGGATTACCATACATTAAGACATAATTCTCCATGGAAATTTACAATACAAAGCACCCCCACCCCGGTGGCTGTAGAAGGAGCCTGGACACAAAGCACTGCTGTGTCTGGCGAGACCCCAGAGCTGGCCCCAGCTGGGCTTCAATAGAAATGGGTGGGTCCGGCTTCGGGAGCCTTTGCCTCGCTCTGGGCAGAAGCCCCGCCCCCTGGGCGGGCCCTCTGGTGAACTGCTCTACTTCACGGTTTCCTTGCCCTGGCCCTACCTACTGTGATACCCTGAAGACTGAGCACCAGGCTGACACTATTGGGATTTCTCTTACAAGCTGTCTCTGTCTAGGGAAGTCCAACGCAGACAGAATCCTAAACCCTGGGCTCCCTAGTGACTTAATCCCTCCATCCAACTGGCTTAGGGAATGTACTCACTCTGTACAACTGTTGGCTGATCATCCAACGGATGGGCACCTGCTGATCACGTGCCCCCTCTGTGCCGCTGTGTGTGCACCTGTACCATGTTGGAGACAAGCAGCAAAGGAGAACCCCTGAATTGGACCCATCGTTTTGGAGAGAGCTTATTGCTCAGCTGGGAGATGCCCCCCACCCCACCCCTAGTCTCAGGAGCTCCAAGGCATTGCAGGAAAACATGGACAGGACCGTGATGGGTCGGGGTGACCAGCACAAGGGTGAGAGGGTTGGGTGTGGGGCTCTGAATGAGCAAGGGGCTGTGTGTACCAAGGCTGAGGCGAGACCGTGTGCGCACACACCACCGTTAGCACAGTGGAGCAGGTGACAGTCCCCAGGACAAGCGACAGGGCTAATAGATTAAGAGACCTAAGGCTTAGGGAAGGGCAGGCCCAGGTCCGAATCCCACTGCTAAGATTCCTGGCCTACGACCATCTGCATGAGGCAGTCAGCCCTTCTGTGACTCTGTTCTTTGCAGAAGAAATCTGGTAACAGTGACCATGCACCTGTTGAACAAAGGCCAGTGAAAACCAGTCCACATGGGGTCCGGGGAAGCCTATCACTGGGGAGATGGCTGTTTATGGCCAAACTTTCCATCCTGCACTAAAACCACAAAGCTTACTGGGGTCCATCTGTCCATTTGCTGCAAAACTCAGGAGAGGCCTAGCCAGCAGCAGCTCCTCTGGTGACACTTCCCAAGTGTCGGCAGAGTATGTAAAGTATTCCTAGGATTCCATGGGAGAGACCCCCTCCCCCCCCAACCCCAGCAGCCTGTTGGCAGGGCCAGGCTGGGAGACAGCTGCTTACCAAGAACCACGGGCCTCTCACTGCCTCTGACACTAGAGAACAAAGGCCTCCGTCTCCATAGCCAGGCTACTGAGCTGAGGTGAGAGAGAGAGGTGGGTGCACAGATGTAGCATCCTGGGGCCCAGATGTTACACAGCATCCTCAGACCCAGCATGGCAACCCAGACCCAACGCAGCACCTGAAGACCCAACACAGCAGCCCAGACCCAGCAGAGCTCCCAGACCCTGCACAGAACCCCCAGACTCTGTGCAGCACCCCCCCCCCCACCAGACTCTACATAGCACTAGACCATCCTGTTCACAGGCAGGGTGGAGGGCAGCCTGGCAGAGAGCCCCACTGGAGATGCAAAAAGCCGGAGGTGGCAGTAACCTGACTCCTGGCCTTCATCAACCTTGGCTTCTCCCTCCGGCCATGGGCAGGAAGAAACCTAGTTCTGAAGCCAGGCAGAGGTTGGCCATCTGTGCAGAACTGCTCCTGGGAAACAGTGGGCCTTAGCCTCTGGCCTATGCTTAGATTCTGATGGTGCCTGAATCTCTCTGGGGCTCCCTCCCTCCCCTGTGCAATAGAAACATGGGTGGGCAGAGGGCGACTCATGGGGGCATGGTGGACATGGGGTATAGCAGGGACTCAATAACCCCCAGCTCTGTCAGGTATAGCACAAAGGATTATGAGGTGTCAGATGTCTCTGTGGCTGACTAGGTTTGAAGACAGGAGATACTCCCTGTCAGAGGCCTGTGCTCTGCTCTGGCTGCCCTGAAGCCTCTCTTGGGCCAACCCCCACCCCACCCCACCCCACCCCCCACCCCACCCCCCCACCCCACCCCTGTAACTTCTTGGCTCCAGATAAGCCCCAATCTACACCTCACTTCTCCACAGGATACAGTCTACATTTATCCTCCCCATTCCTCCTCACCACAAATATCTTCACTACTTGGACCCCAAGTTTAGTGTAGGGGTGTTGGGAGGTGAGTCACCTGACCTGCAGAACCTCACTTCCTGTCTGTGATAGTCCAGGCAGGGTCACTTTGAGCATCCACACCCGGGACCTGTGGTCAGGGAAAGGCCTGTGGAACATTAGGGCAGCTGTGATGGCCAAGGGAAAGCCCCAGATTCCTGTGGCATGTCTCCGTGACAAATGGCACCCACCTCCAGGCAAGCTCGAAACAGGGCACCCTGGTGCCCAGGGAAAGCGTGCAGCCATCCAGTAGGGGTCAGGGGTCAGCCAGATACCTCCTACATCCTTCCTAACACAGAGCAGACACACTGCCCAGCACCCTAAAACCCAAACAGCACCCAAGACCCTGCACGGCATCCCAGACTCTGCATAGCACCCGGGACCCCACACAGTACCTCTCAGACCCCACATAGCACCCAGATCTAAGAGGTTCCAAGGTAGCACTGGGGAATAGACTCAGACCTGTAGCTAGCCCGGCTCAGGGCCTCGGGTGATACCAGACAGCCAGAGGGAGCTCAGGACCAGGCAAAAGGTGACAAGAGACAAACTCAGTCTTTACTTTGTAAAGACAGCACTCTAAATTTCGTAGAACCTCGCTGCTTCCAAACTCCGGTTCCATGGAGGTCCCTGGGCAATGGTGGGCACTGCAGGAGCTGAGGGCCACCCAGTAACCCCCAGCCACACTGTATACTAAGGACTCACACTGTAAAGCTGCCCTCACCACCCTGGGCTAAGGGATAGATAAAGCCTGATCCCCAGCTGACCGTGTGGGGAGGTCAGGTCTGTGCCAGTGACCAGCCTTCTGTTGGCCCTGCTCCTGACTCCAGCCTGGCCCATGGGGTGTGGGACCAGCATCCTGGCTCCAGCATCGACGCCTGCATGGACCCTGCTGTCCTCAGGACCAGAGGCGCTCATGAACACAGCTGTCAGACGCACTACAAACAGGAAGAAAGGAAAACCCCAACAAAACGGAGGCAACATACCAAATGCCAAAATACAATGAAAATTCAAACAGCTAAAACAAATATAGCCATGAAAAGACGGAGCCCTCGCAACGCCGTCTCTACAATTAAGCAGCTTTCTGCGCTACACTGACAGTCACCTAATTATACCACTAATGACAGTTCAACCTGCTTCGAAATAAAAGGCCAGTTTCCACAACGGGAAACCAGCTGTTAGTTACACATGTCAAACATCTTTAAAGCGTTATTATTAGGGGGGAGAACAACAAAAAATCCCTATAAAATGAACACATCCATCTCACGCCCCACTCCATGAGGGGGGGAAATCACAATTAGCCATGCGCTTCTGCCCAGTAATAAAATGTGAACGCACACACAATGAGACGGGGAGAAAGAGAAAGAAGGGGAAGCCGTTCCCTCGGGGTCTTCTAAGGGGCTCCCCACCCTGTGATGCAGGAGGAGGGTCTGCGTTTATTTCCTTCCTCTGCGTTTTAAATTCCTCTTGGTGAAGCAAGTCTCTGGGACCAGGATATTTATGAGCTGAGCTGATCTCCCCGGGGGCGCTCAGCCGGGGCTCCCCTGGTACACGAGGCCCTGTCAAGTGCCTGTCTAGGAGGCTGTTAGCGGCAGCGGGAGCAGCGGCAGCCGCAGGTCGCGGAGGTGGCAGTGGCCTGGCTGCCCCGGCCTCGTAGACATATGCTCGTGCTATTCCCTGCCAGCGTGTCTTCAAACCGTGCGAGCCTTTGACATTCTGGAGGCGCAATAAACACCCGAGTTTCTCTTCTGACAATAGCCGAGCGGATTTAATTAACTGGGGCGGAAAGGGCTGCGGCGGGAGGGGCTGGGATCCAGCTACAGAGTGGGGATTAACCTTTAAGACCAGCAACTGGCTGGCAGGGTAGGGGGACCGTGGCCCGCTGGGAGCTCAGGGCAAGCTTACTGCACCCACGGGGGCACTGGGGTAGGCAGAGCAAGAACAGACACAAGGAACTGTGGGGGTGGGGGTGGGGGACGACTCGGGATGCTCCCTCCCACCTGGGCTGCAGCAGCTGAGCTACCTGGGAGCTCTACAGTGGGGGCCCTCACCAAGGGGTCTGGGGAGGTTGGGGGTGGGGCTAGGGGTTGGGAGTGGGATTAGGGACTGGGGGTGGAGCGAACCCTTCCAATCAAACCCAGCTATAAGAGGGCAGCTGCCTGGCTCTGCATCTGTTCAAAGACACCCTTTAGAGTCGGTGCAGCCGCCTGGAGAGGGGTGTGTAACTTGGGCCTCCTCTCTAGGCCACAGCCACGCCTGTGGCCTGACCCCTGGGCGTTGTCCAATCAAGGAGAGACAGCTCATGGGTTGGGTGGCTGTGGCTTGCAGGTTAAGCACAGCAGGACTGTGACAGGGACAGTAAGGATGTCAGAACTGCCAACCTGCACAGCTGCTGCCAGGAGCCCTCCCTAACTGGTTGTACTCCAGCCTCCAAGTGCTGTGTGACCCCGGGGCAAGTGGTTTTCCCACTCTGGGCTATAGCTGAATAGTGGGCACTGGGCCTTCCGCAGGCCAGGTTCGTCCTTTAGACATGGGAGAGGCGTTCTGACTGCCTGCTAGGGAAAACCATTTATCTTTACCATTTCCATGGCCAGCCCTCAACAGCTTCCTCTCTCTCAAAGGAGTGCAGCCAGGCCAGCACTCTGACCAGCTGGACATCCTCCAAGAACAACTCAGCTTGGTGCCGCCTGTCACAGCCGTCAAAGGGAGGCAGGGCCTCCCTGTGCAACCAAGGTGGGACGGTTTCTTCTAGATTATGCAGAAGGAGGTTGAGACCAGGGAGGTCCCGCACCTATCTGCCTGGTGCTGCTGACCCTGCCCTACTGTGAGTGGCTCTATCACCCACTGTCTCTCCTGTGGTCTCTTTTCTCTGGATGGGATTCTGGCGGGAATAAATTTCCCCGAATTTCCATCCTCGGAAACACACAAACCTTGTCGACAAGAAGTGTACAACCTGCCAGATGTCTTTAATCCCGGTGCTAGGGAGCAGAGGCAGGCGGATCTGTGTGACTTTGAGGCCAGCCTGGTATACTCACAAGGTCCAGGCCAGCCAGGGCTACACAGCGAGACCTTGTCTCAAAAACAAAACAAAACAAAACAACAACAACAACAAAAGATTGTGTCCATCTGAGAAACAAATGGAGAACAGAAGCTGCTGCCTCCTGGCCACCTGCTCTGGACTCGGGCCTGTGCGGAACACAGCCACTGAATACCCCGGAATTCTCAAATAAACTTTGTATTGTTGTTTTTCCAGACAGGGTTTTTCTGTGTATCCTTGGCTGTCCTGGAACTCGCTCTGTAGACCAGGCTAGCCTTGAACTCAGAGATCCACCCGCCTCTGAGCGCCTGAGTCACCACGCCCAGTGTGAGGATCCACTGTGCTAAGGGGGACAGACGAAACGCGGCATCTTTTAACGACCCTGTGAGCCAGTCTCTAAGGTCCACAGACAAAGAAATGAACACCGTCCACACATGGCCTGCTGCACACGGGTTCATAGGAGTCAAAGGAGGAGTCAACGCCTCAGTGGACTAGTTTGGGGCCACAGAGAGGATGCTCTGTGCCGGGCATGAAAAAAGGGCTTCGGAGAGCCCATGCGTTTGGGGTCGGGACCCTGTAGTAGTGAGGGTAAGAGATCCCAGAGGCTGGGAAAGGCATCTGCAATCTGACTAGTGCGATTTAAACCCGGCCCTACCACTGACTGACTAGCTGCTGCCCTGGGGCCGCTCAAGTTCTCTGCAGTTTCCTCTTCGGTGTGAGGCTAAGGTTGAATGAATGAATCCACAGACGCCCCCGCCAATCCCTATCTATGATCCAAGTCCCCACACACCAATCCCTATCTATGATCCAAGTCCCCACACACCCAGCCCACACAGGGAGCACCCCCACCCTCCACCTCCCCACTTCTAGGCTGTTCTCCCACACCCCTCTCCTAGGAAGCTTTAGATCTTCATCTTGCATTTTTTTCCCACCCAGAATGCTCTCTGCTGACCCTTGGGTCCCCCTTTGGGACCTTATCAGCACCTATCACATCACTGAGGACCAATTGCCCTGGGGAACCCCAGCTGGGTGTCTCTTTCCTGCTCTGTTACCTCAGACTTGAGAGGAGGGGGAGGGGCCCCCCCGGAAGAAGCAAAGCCAACCCACTCACAACAGTGGGCCTACCCCTTCCTTAAAGAAACTATCTCCCTTGGGGGCTCCTGCTGACACCCCAACCTTACTTCCCCATTTTGTGAACAGGCACCTCCAGGGTGTCCCCAGGCTCTGAGCATGCTCCATTGACAGTGACCTGCCCCCGTAGGCAAGCAGGACCTGCTGCCTCTCCCTAGCCAGGCTCTGTAACCTCTGACCTGCTGACCTGTCCCCGCTCATCTCTCTGGTGTTTACTGTCAGGTTCCTGGTACACATATGTGTACACACACACACACACACACACACTCAGCAGAGTCTCCTCAAAGTCCCAATGGAACCCTTAGCAGCCAGTGTCTGCACCTGCCCTGGGGCTGAGACCAGCACTGCCTTTTGTGCTTCCTGGTGACTGGGGCCTTGGTCTCTAACTCTGCTGGCCAGCCTGTGAGTTACCATCCGACTTAGAAACAAGGCGGTGTGACACATGACTAGTTTCCGAAGCTTCTGACATGAAGCCAGGTGTTGGGTCTGGGGTCACAATGCAGATCTAGCCCTGTTCCTAGGGCATGGCCCGGGAAGGGTATCAACCTGTGGGGACTCAAGGGTAAGTCCTTACTAGTAAGAGCACAACCTGAGGTCCTTTAGGCTCCCTCAGCCTTCCTTAGCAAGATCCAGGGTCTTCCTGAGCACCCAGGCCAGGTGTGACACCTGAGAGGTAAACCACTCCCTGTCCCCATGGCCCCTTTAAACACTGGTCCATACTCATTATCTGTGTGGGACACCACCTCCTGCAGGAAGGCCTCCCAGTTTGCTCTAGGCTGGAGTCAGGAACATCCCAGGATCCAGCCCAGGGAACCTTGCAACCTGAGGCAAGACCTATGACTGACTTTCACTCCTTCCCACTGCCTGGGCCTGGCACGGCCAGGTGTCAGGAACTGTATGGCAGCTGCCAAGTGCAAATGTCTCTTTCCAGCCAGGCAGGGACACTGCTGCCTGGTGGCTGTTTTCTTAGCATCGTGCCCACTCTGGCTCACCACACCGGTCCGACCCGCTGGCTCTGCCTGCCCCCTCTGCACCCTAGCACCCTGGAGGTGACAGAGCCTTGAGTCAAAGGCTTCTGACTCTGGATAACAAGCCAAAGAGTGGATGTGCTGGTTTCTGTGCTTCCAGTAAAATCCCTTCTGTCGCTCTTGACCCTGCAGGGCAGGGAGACGCTGGCCTCAGTCATCGGCAAGGCCAAGGGCAGGCCAAAGGTGAGGTCCTGGAGGCAGGTTTCCCCATGCTCTGGGCCCAGTGGATATTCCCAAGGCCACAATCCTTGACGGCCACACTGACCAATGACCAAGACCATCAGACCTCCCTGGCCCTGATGAGGCCCCAGAACTGACCTTTAATCCCATCTGGCCTGGGAGCTGCCTCTGGACAGGTTTTCTAGGACAGAGGCCAGCTTGGCCTGTGAACTTCAGGCCACAGCTCACAGTGGGCCACTAGACACCTCACCCTCTTCTGCAGGCCCCATCCCCACCTGAGGTTTAGGGGGGAAAACTGCTTGGTTCTACCCACAGGGAACCTCTCCAGGCCTAGAGGGGGTAAAGCCTGAGGAATAGAAACCCACACAGTCTAGGGTGGCTCTGAGGTGCCCGGGTTACAACAGGTTGGATGGCAGAAGCAGCCAGCCTGTGAGGCTGTGAGTACTCCCCAGCTCAGACTGTCACCACAGAAACTATTCCTGCCTCAGTGATCCACATGCTGAGATCACAGTTGTGCGCCACCACACCAGTGCTTTAAATGAACAAACCAGCTTTCCACATCCGAAATAGGAGACAGCAGAGGCTTGAAGCTTAGCAAGCAACTCGCCCAAGTCAACGGAGACTCTGCAGATCCATATCCTAAGCCGATACCCAGGTGTTGGGAGTACAGGCCTGTGATCTCAGCAGTCAGGAGGCTGAGGCAGGAGAATGGACAATTTGAGGGCAGCCTGGGTTGCATAGCAATACCTTGTCTAATAAACAAACACAAAAACAAAAACCAAACTCTTGGACCAGGTGAGCAGATGGTTCAGCAGATAAAGGTACTTACTACCAAGTCTGGTGGTCTAAGTTTCAACACACAGACACGGAGACCCCAGAGACAGGTACTGTGGAAGGTGAGGACGGATTCCTGCAAGTTGTCCTTTGACCCCCACAGGTGCCTGGTGGCTGGAAATGCCCCACCCCACAACACAAAATAGGTGTTAAAAATCTGACCAAACAGATCTGGTTTCTAAATTCATGGGATCCCCAAGAGTCCCACTTTCACAGCCCTGGGGCCAGGGAGAAGCATCTAGAAGGACTGAGCCTTGAAGTCTGGTGAGGGAAACAGTCTGCACAGAGGCCGCAGGTCGCAGTCAGAGCCGGGCAGCGTTGCCAGGCAAGGCAAGAGGAAAAGGTCCGGCTGGCGCAGTCTGAGATGCCAACTGGCTATTATAATAGCCTAGGAGGATACTCTTAGGTAGGAGGACCCAGTGGCCCTCACATCAGCTTCCCAGACCCAAGGTCATTCTCTAAAGGGACCCTCATTCGGAAATGGGGAGGCATGGCTCTGACCAGTGGCAGGGGCCTTGGATTTCTGTTTCTGTCATTACAGCGTGGGCCACTACTGTGCGTGAGTTGTGAGTCACCAGCCCCACCTACAGCCTGAGCAGGGGAGGAGGGGAGGTTCCCAGAGCTTGGCCCTGTATCTGGGTCAGGAACCTGGCTGGCCGCTTTGCTCCAGCCACTGATCAACCCGTACTCGATGCAGCCATGAATATTCATGAGCTTATCCGATTCCACACTTTCATTTCTGGCCCAAATTAATAATTTACCAGGGAGGTTCATAAAAAATCAGATGTGGCTCATTAGCAGCTCCCCCGAAAGGCATCTAGTCGTTCCCTCGCTCCAGGGAGGGGCTGCTCTTCCTGTGACCAGAGCTGCACTCTGGTGTGCAGATCCTCACTCTACCTTCACGGGGCCAGTGAGGCCTGAAACCAGGGACCTACACGGGCCCACTGTGAACCCCAAGGCAGGACCTTCCAGCCTCCACACTGAGATCCAAAACTGCTCTAAGCCCACAGCCTAGACTGTCTGGAAACCCCAAAGGCAGGCTCTAAAGGACAGACAGGGTCTAGTCCAGCCCCAGAGGTCAGGCCTCCTACCTGGAAAAGCAGGCTTCCCGAAGAGCTTGTGACAAGCTGACTACTCTCTCCCAACAGGCAGCTTCCACATCTCCATCCTATCTTCTCTTCGGCCCGGTTCCCACCCTATCAAGGGATGGATTCCTTCCAGCTGAGCCTGGCCTGGTGGGGCTCCTCCCTCTCTGCTAACGGACGGAGTATGGTGTGGAAGAGGCCCTGATATCTGAGGCCAGGCCCTGGGAGGTGGAGGTCATGGGGCCTCTTCCCTGCCTAAGCCACCACAGCCCCTGCCATTACATCAGAGGCTGTGAGGAAGTCCAGACCACTCTGAGAACCCCATGGAAGAGGGTGCTTCATCTGGGCCTACTAAGGCCCTCACCAAGCCTGATGGGGGGGGGCAGCCCTTCAGACACCCTGCAGCAAACAAGTCCCTCCTCTCGATTTTTAGTTGTGGCTGCAGTGGCAGGCCTGGGGGAGGGGGGGGGCGAGGCCAGCCCACAATGGCACAGTGGTGCCACCCTGACTCCATCTGGCATCCTGTTCCCAGCATCCTGGGGTGGGTTTATGGTCTGCACAGCTAAGCTTCCTCCCAGATGGAGATACCCACCTCCCCCAGCCTCCCATGTTGCCCACAAGGGAACTTTCCCAGCATAGAGGTGTGGGGGGGGGGGGGAATAACACCTTGTCTCTGGGCCTCAGAGGATCTGAGAGGAAGGAAATAAAGGTGAGGTGAGGGGGTGATTCTCTCATGCTCCCTGAGCGAGTGGCAGGACATGGTGAGAGCCCCCACTGGGAGCCCCTGCCACACAGCTGTAGGGCACCCCATTCTCTCCGTGCCTCCCAGGCCTCCGCAGAGAGCTCCACTCAGACCCATGCTGTCTCCCCCTTACCCTCTTTCATGTCCCTGCCGCCCCCCCTTCTCTTGTCAGATAATCACAGAAACCCGGCAAACGGTTGACACGGTTTCCAAGACAACAGAAGTTAGGCCTGTGAGAGGCCTGGGAGCTAATCCTAAATGAATTACAAGCCAGAGTGACAAGGGGGTGGGCAGCATTGGGGGCCAGTTCAAAGGAGGCCTGGTCGGCGATGAGGTGCTGTCTGCCTGGGGCTCCACTGCTGCTGGGTGAGGGTGGAGGCTTCAGGGGGCCAAAAGGCGAAAGCATTCAGAAAAGCTAGTATAGTCTTCTCCCTGGAGAGGATCCAACCAGAAAAACTTTCTATCCCAGAAGACTTGAGGTCTGCTGGTGTGGGCCACAGGCCAGGGTGGGAGTCTCCACGGTGGACTATTTTTGTATCTAGGACTTGTCACCGGTGACCATTTTGAAAGCCTGGGCTCCTTGGCGTCTTGCAGGAGCGGGCCTCTGCTCTGACACCAGCCTGAAGCCACTGCTGGGAACTCATCCTCCAAGAATAACGCAGACCTCAATTCCAGAACATTCCATTCCTGGTTCCTGTATGCGCACTTTCATGACAGACAACCTTACCTGGTTGCACAGCTGGCCTCGTGGTCACATGAGAAACGCACAAGGAAACAGAGAGGTCAAGTAACCTGCCCAGAGTAACACAACCAGGAAAGCATCAGGTGCTTGGCCCTGACTCCCACCAGGCTCTGTGCCTAGGCCGCGCTGCAGCGGACAGACTTCAAACAAGCTACACACCCCTCAGACACCCTCGAACCCCTATTACCACCCCATCATCCTCCAGTTCCCAGGGGTGTAGAAACAAGGTCACCAGACAAGGTAGCCAGGAGTGGACCTCAGAGCCTCACGGACGTGCTCCAACTGCCATGGTTCTGCGCAGCCACCCAGAGCCACGGTGGTCTCCTCTACACCAGTCACCCAGCAGCCAGAGGAGCTACAGATGTGACGGCCCCAGTACGCCTGCGCGGCTCACGGCTCTTCAGCCGCTCCACTTCATACTTATTCCGCTGCCCCCGCCACCCCCGCCATCGCGCCCTAAGCCATATCATCCTTGGTGTGTCAGGGCCTTCAGATCCCACGAGGCTAACATCTTTTGGGGGCGGGTGTCTAGCCACCCAGTGCCGAATCCTGGCTCCCTACACCTCTGTATATCTCTGGAAACTACAGGTGCCTCTGGACAAGGCAATCCTTTGAGACTTCTCTGCTGTACCTCCATGCACCCGGGCTTAGCACACTGAATTGACAGCTCCAAAATGTCAGGTCAGCTGGGCAATGGTGGCGCACGCCTTTAATCTCAGCCCTCAGGAGGCAGAGGCAGGCAGATCTCTAAGTTCGAGGCCAGCCTGGTTTACAGAGTGAATTCTAGGGCAGCCAGGGCCATAGAGAAAGCCTGTCTCGAGAAACCCAAAACAAAAAAATGTAGGTGAATGAAAATAAAAACTAAACAACATAAAGCAAACAAAAATTCCGGTTAAGACTAGCAAACTGGATCAGTGGGCCAAGGGGCTTGCTGCTAAGCCTGACCACCTGAGTCCATTCCCAAGACTCACATGGTAGAAGGAGAGAACTGACACCCACAAGTTGTCCTCTGACCTCCCCATGTATGCAGTAGCACGGGCATGCCCACAAACACAAAGAAAAACATAACAAAAAAGACCGGGTCCCCTCAGCTCACAGAACCCAGCTCCCCAGATGTCAGAGGTGTGATGACATTTAAGATTCTCCCAAGAGCCGGGCTGTAGTGGTGCACGCCTTTAATCCCAGCCCTTGGGAGGCAGAGGCAGGTGGATTTCTGAGTTCGAGGCCAGCCTGGTCTACAGAGTGAGTTCCAGGACAGCCAGGACTACACAGAGAAACCCTGTCTTGAAAAAACCAAAAAATAAAGTAACAAAGGTACTCCCAAGGGCAGCCCCAATGTCCCTCTGACCTCAGAGCCTCTGTTAACATTCCCACAGATGTCATAGTCCCAAGAGTCCGGCCCAGCACCTGCCCTGCCTCCTTCTGTAGAACCCAGCCTGGGCTGTAAGGACAAGGTCCAGTCCTCAGCTGTACCTAGGCCACTGGCTCAGACACCCGCTGCACGTCTGGCTGCTACAGAAAGCTCCACTTCCTCCCCCACCCCGCCCCCATCGGGACCCTTGACTTCTACAAGAGCCCTCTGCTGGTGTTTTGGCGGCTCACAGGCTCCCGAGCCTAGCCACAAAAATACCACCAAGGAGAAGGGCTGAGGTCTCCTCCTAGACACACAGCCTCTGCTCCCCAACTCGAACTGAACCTGCTTCACCTCTTCTACAGAACAGGAAAGCCCCAGACGGGGAGCTCAGAAGCTTGTCACCCTGATATTTAATCCATGTTCCACTTCACAGAGCATGGAACTAGGCCAGGCACACATGCTCCCGATGAAAAGCAACACTGTACCACTCACAGTGGCCCAGCAGAGGCTGGCCTGGGCCAGGAGCCCATGGACCCAGCCTGCACTGCCTGTCAGGAAAGAGAGCCAGGCAACACTGGTCCCCAAAGACAAGGAGGGCTCGGCAGTCTGACCTCCTCCCCGACCAAGGGTCTGGTGACTTCCTGACCGTACAGGCCATTAAGCCAATAGCCAAAGGCTGGCTGGGCAGTGGGCCAGGCCTGGTCAGAGGGCACTTCCGGCCTCCTTCTCCGCGGGTGGGGACGGGAGGAAGGCAGAGCAAGTGTGATCCAACAAGGCAAGGGAGTCCAGGGGCTGGCAGGCCTGGGGGGCTGGGGGCAGGATCTGGGCTTGGCTGCCTGCCAAACGCCCCCATTTCCAGCTGAGTTCCACCCAACTCGGGAGGCAGCAATGAGGCCCTGTGGAGCTGTACAGGGCCTGGCACTGCTGGGGGGAAAGCCGGAAAAATGAATCTCCCCAAAGACATATTAAAAAAAAAAAATCTCACCCATTCCTTCCCTTTTACCCCAAGCCTTCGGGGATCTAAATATGCCACTTTGTAATTTTACGAGCAAACCAAGCTGTACATCACGGTTTTATGTTCCTAAATTAACAAAAGGACCCTAAATCTATACGGGGCTCTTAAAAAAAGAAGAAGAAAGAACATGATCGCTAAATTATTCCCTCACTCTCAATTCCCCTCTTCCCTCCGACGGCCCGGCCCCTGGTGAGTCCCCCTCACCCCTCAGTACACAGACCACCAACAAGGGGGAAAGTCCCCACGCTCTAAGCCCTTCCTCTGGGGAGCTCCTCTAAGAAGCTAGCTTCTACCATCCATTTCTCTGAAGAAATGTCAGCCACTTTCAGGGTCTGGAGTGGAGTGTTTGTCTAGCATGTTCAAGGTCCTGTGAACCATCTCCAGATAACACACACACACACACACACACACACACACACACACACACACACACACGGCTACTATGGACTCAGCAAAGTGTATTTCAAGGTAGGCCTGGAGTGGCTGACTAATTACAAACCTCAGGCCACCCTGAGGTGCAGAGTAAGTTCAAGTCTACTCTCAGCTACTTAGCTAAAGAATGAAGGGAGGGCTGGGGGTGGGTGTGACTTGGTAGAGCACTTGCCTGGCTCTGGGTTCAAGCCCCAGTGTGTCAAACAAGAACACCCTGCAGGGACCTTCCTAAAGAGCAGACTGTGGCAGCACCGACCTCCCGCAGAGTCAGTCCCCAGGAAACTGGAAGGCACAGGCCTGCACGACTTCCTGGCAAGGGTCCTCTGCTGCAACATGCTGAGGTGGACCTATAAATAGAGTTCACTGGACCCTGGTGCTTCACCCACGTCAAAGGCACACAGGGAACATGGGATTTGGAGTAAAGGCTACAGAGGCAGAGACCCTCTGGCCCCTGACTGGCTCTGCCGGGGACAGGCACCTGGCCAGGCCCTCCCACTAGCCACCTTCCTCTAGGGAGGAAGTACGGTCTCCATCCTCCTCCTCCAGGTGAAGCCGAGTGTCCTTCCTCTAGACCATTTGCTCCCAGAGCAGGAAGAGTCAGGAAGATATGGAGTTAGAGCAAGGAACAGATGGATTCCCACCTGTGGTATCGCAAGGCACCGAAGCCAGAGGGGATCCTAATGACCTCTCCCTGAGCAGAGGTGAGAGCCAGACCAGCCCCCAGTGAGTGGGCCTGACCTCATGGAGAGGGAGCCTGAGTCATCAAGGCTGAGACAAAAGGGTCCCTGGCTTTCCCAGTCTTGATGGATCCAAACATGGTGGTCCCTCCCCAGTTCTCAGGGGTGTCTGAGATTAGTTAGTGACCGCCCTGAAAGTGCTGGCTGCGAGCCTGGTGCAAATGGCCAAACCTCCTTTCCAGACTCAGCTTGACCCAAGAGCCGGTCTTCAGTGTTTCCTTAGGGCCCCACAGGTCCCGTGCTGGGTACAGTCCACATCTTGCCTGTACACAGGCTGGAGCACTCTGGAGAGCAATCTTGGGGGACCTTCATCCTTCCACTACCCCAACTCGATGCATAGACCTATAGGTAAGCTGCTCAGAAAGGCGTCAGGCATCCGGTCGGCCTGGTCATCTATCTCTGAATGACTCACTGTGACCTCAGGGGGCAGCTCTGGGCACAGATGTCCCAACAGAGATAAAGCTAAGTACTGCCACTAGCCAAGGAGCTCTCAGGCCCCCGTCTCTTCAAGGCAGGTCTCAGAGCATCCTTCCTGGCTATGGACAGGGAATCCAGGGGGAGGTGGGGTCACCAAGAGTTCAGCTTGGGGCCAAGGCAGGGTCAGCCAACAGTCAGGAACAAGATAAGGGGCCCCAGGAGGGCGCCACCGCCAATAGCGGCAGCCATCTCTCCCTGACCATCAACAAATATTTATTAAGCAGAGACTCAGGAGCCAGACTGCCCGGGGTCAGGGGTCAGGGCCCAGCTGAGTCTCTTGCTGCTCCTTTTGCTGCTCCAGTGACCTCCGACCTCTCTTGTGCCTCAGTTTCCTCTACTGTCAAGTGGGACGGGCCTAGCCTGACTTCCCAGCGACGACGTCCAGCGAATTAGCAAGTCTGGCATGGAACTAGCTGTATGTGAAGTGGTCACAGCCTCCTCCTCCTTATTTTATTATCCTTTTTATTTTTACGACTGTCGTTATTGGCCTGGAAGCAGGCCAAGCAAAAAGGAGACACTCAGTCTCCGCCTGCACGGATCACAAAGTCCCGAGGAGTTCAGGGACAGGGGTATCCAGTAAGCCATGTACACAGAGGAAAGCTAGATAGAAGACCCCAGAGAAAGGCTACCATCTGTCACTGGCAGGAAGATGGAGGGCACAGGCCCCAGATCCTGCATCTTCTGTTCTTTGCACATGAAGTTAATTGACCCTCTCTCTAGTCAGTGAGTCACTTCTCACTATAAAGCCAGCCAGTCCGGCCCAAAGTTCAAGTCCCGGCTGCACCACTAAGTTCTGTGAATTGCTGCGAAAGATTTCATCCTTGTAACAATACCGGATTAAAACTTTAACAAGCATGATAGTTAACCCCCGTGTGGAGATTAACTCTATACCATAACACCTGGGGTGAGGGGGCAGCAGAAGAGGGAACACAGAGAGTTTGAGGCCAGCCTGGCTCACACAGCAAGTTGCAGGCTAGCCCAGGCTATGTAAGACTCTCGAACACAACACATACCGCACTTCATCCCCCAAATCTTCTCCTTCACAGGCGCCTCCAACCAAAGGTGGATAATTGGTGGAGTGAGATCTCTTAGGCCTGGTCAGTTAGCCTGGGCTCCACAATCACGGCTCAGGCTATATGGTCAGAGACCCTTCAGGAGCTCCATGAGAACACAGGTGCACCTCATGCCAACAGAGCCTTACATGGAGACTTTGAATCTTTTTTTTTTTTAAACATTAGTGTTTTTTTTTTTAAGATTTATTTATTATATGTGACTACACTGTCACTGTCTTCAGACACACCAGAAGAAAACATCAGATCCATTACAGATGGTTGTGAGCCACCATGTGGTTGCTGGGAATTGAACTCAGGACCTCTGGAAGAGCAGTCAGTGTGCTTAACCACAGAGCCATCTCTCCAGCTCGAGACTTTGAATCTTAAGAGGTCAGCACGGTGGATCCAAGTCACAGACAGGAAAACCGAGGACTTTCTGGGAACTTTCCTTACCTGCCAAGGTTGAGGTTGGGAATGCGCAGAGTTGAACTTCAGACCCATTGTCCAGTGTGGCAAGAGAAGACAGAATCTAGGGCCAACCTGACTATGACCACACTCCCTCTCCCTCACAGTAGCTGGCGGGTAGGTGTTGGACCCTGTCCCATGGTGGTTGGTTACAGCCACCTTGATGGGACCAGATCTTGAGGACAGAATCCAAGGCTCAGAGGCTTGGTACACATCCTAGAACTCAGAGTCTAGGTCCCTGTAAGGGCCAAGACTCTTGACTCTCAACTAAAGCTACTGACCACAGCCAGCCAGACACCCGCTGTTCGTTCTCAGGCCTGGGAATCCCCTCTTGAAGTGGCTGACAGCAGATCCCAGCCCTGACACTTCCAGAATGGCAACGGACTGTGCTGGTGGGCAGATTGGCCAGCAGAGTGAGAGATCAGTACCCACCCCACGGGGTGTAAGGGAGAGTCCCCCAAACCACCTACAGCTCAAGATGCATCTGAGCTCCAATCCTACCCTAAACGCACAGGGTAGAAAACCCTGGCAGGGACCTTAAAAGAAAACAAACAAACTTCAGTAGGAGAAAACCCTTCATTCCTTGGGTAATTTATCTGAGCCCTCCTCCCTGGGGAGGAGAGCCAAGCCCTCCCCTCCCTGAAGGATCAGGACAAGCAGGATTCACCTTGCTGACACCCGCCTGCCTGCGGCCTAATCCCTGCCAACGCTGATTCTTTTAATTGCTTTGAACTTCCCAGTATGACACTTCCTCCTTCTCCTTTTGAAGCTCCCAGTGTCAATAAAGAATCGGTCACCTGACAAGCTAATACACCAGCCGGCCCTTGGGTGGCAGGTGAAGTGGGGTGCAGATTTCAAACACCTGTGCTCTTGTGACCCGACCGCCCAGTCCTTAGAGATTCCTTTCACACCAGCTAGCTCCAAGGCCCCAGAGAGGCGCTTGGAGATACAAAAAGAAAGTACTGTCTTTGCTCTCTCCTCTTCAAAGCTAACGGGATGCATGCACTGCAGGGGCAGAATCAATCCGCGGCAGGGCTGTGAAGGGGCTCCTATATACACCTTCCCGTGGGGAGTCGGCTGAGCTGCAGACGACACCCGCCCTCCTGCAGAGATAACCCTGTTGGAAGCTGGGACTTTCTGGCACTAGTTTTCCTAAGACCTCTGGAAGGAAGTACCAAAGTGCACTGAACAGAGGAAGGGGAGAGTCCAGCTAGAGGGCTGACAATTGCTATTTCAGGCCCTGGAAGAGAGGGAGACACGTGAGTGGCAGAGAGAGAGAGAGAGAGAGAGAGAGAGAGAGAGAGAGAGAGAGAGAGAGAGAGAGCCAATAAAAACAGCCGGGGGCCAGACCCTGTGGCACACACCTTTCATCCTGCACTCTGGTGGAGGTGAGACTGAGAAGCAGGGTAATCTACGAGTTCCAGGTCAGCTAGAGCTAAATCTGAGACCCTGCCTCAATATAGACAACAGCAAGGGCTGGACACCCCAGGCAGAGGACAGGCTTGTCACCGGGTAGGGCTGGCCGTAGAAGCCTCCACAAAGAAATGCCCAGCGCCACCTACAACCGTCCTGCAGGCGGAATTGCCTCCACTACCCGCTCTTCCCTGTAACCTTCCATCTCTGCTTCACTAACTCAGTTACAACGTGTGCCCCAAGTCAGGACGACGAGGGCCAGCTCCCTGGAACTGAGTCCTGCCCAGGCTGGTTCTTGACCCATATCTCCTTCTCTGGACTCCAGGGCGGTGGGGACCTGGTAAGAGCCACAGGATCCACACAGCACACAAGGGGGAAAAAAGGCAATGTTAACCCAACACCCAGCCACGTGCACGTTTCCTAGCAAAACTATTCCCAAATCATCTGCAGAAAACAGCAGACTATGTCATGCACGAAGGCCGCCCCTCTGCTCCTTCAGCACCCCAACATTTCTGCACCCCACAGACGCCTCAACTTCAATAGAAACTGTGTGCCAGGGTTTAGAGAAAGAAGATAAAAACAAAACAAAACAAAAAACCGGCACATTCTTAGAAGAAGCGGCTACACGCAGCCCAGCCCTCTCGACCCGAGGTCACGTGCAGTCGGACCCGGTGGGGGGGGGGGTACCCGAGGGGGAAGCCACCAAGAGGGCCCGGTTCCCACGCCTGTCTGCTCGCTCTGGGCTCTCTAGCTTCCCTCGCGCCCGCGCGCAAGCATCTTAAGGGTGGAGGGGCTCCCCAGCTCTCCCGCGGTGGCCCCCGAAACTGAAAGTTGCAGGGCAGCGGCTGTCAGCGCGCACCAAGGCGCAGGAAACAGGAAGCCGCGCGCACTGCGGCCACGGCCCCTCCCGGCCTCGCACAACAAAACCTTCCAGGGAATCGGGAGGGGGGCGGAGGGGCCGGGGCCCCCAGGTCGCCGCCCGCGGGAAAGTAACTTCACACCCGCGCGATCGCGCCCGGGGCGCAGCGCCGCCGGCTCCGCGCAGACAAAAGGAGCGAGACGCGCACCGGGCCGGGCGTCCCACGCGGCAGCGCGCACTGAGCGGGCAGCCGAGCAGCGCGCCCCTGTGCGCCCCTACGCGCCCTGGTCTTGGGACCCAAGGACCTGGCGCACGAATCGCTTACCTGGTAAGTAATAGAGAGGCGGCTTCAGTCCGAACATGGCTCAGGTTAGAATTCCATAGTGGTCAGAGAGGGACGAAGAAGGAAATGAGGAAAAAAAAAATCAAGCCCAGCAATGAAACAAAACCAGCGTCCAAGCCACGGCGCTCAAAAATGTCCAAAACAATAAAATAAAGGCAGAAGAGAGATCCCCGGAGCGCCGTGGGTAGAAACCAGTTTGTGTTTTTTCCTTTTCCTTCTCCAAGATGATCAAAGGCTGCCTTTCCGTCCAGCGCCCGGGCAGGTTCGGCCACCTCGGCCGGAGCAGATCCACAGTGAGGTAATTGACTAAGGAAGGGCCGGAGCCTCCACGGCGGCCCGGCGTCTCCGCCGCGTGTGTATTTTCTGCCTTTTGGACTTGAGATGCAAATTAAAAAAAAAAAAAGGAGGGGGAGCTGGCGGAGGGAAGAGGGCGGGAGAGCAGAAGAGGAGAGAGAAAAATAAAGGGGGGCGGTGAGGGTGATGAAATTGGGGGGTTAAGGTCTTTAGGGATTACTCATTGGAAAGAAAAAGAGACAGGAGAGAGAGAAAGAGGAAAAGGGAGAGAAAAAAGCACCCCCTAAGACGTGCGAACAGGAATCTCGCCTCCATTCAGCCATTTGAATGTCAAGGGCGAGGGTCAAGAGACCTGTTTCCAACAGGGTTTCACGTTCAGAACCAGAAGGGAAAAGGAAGGGGGGCGGCGGGAGGGGGCATCTGGTTGCCAAGGAGAAATCGGCTTTGTTTTCGTTTCCCCTTAGCTACTGGGTGAGGAGGGGCGGGGTGCGGAGAGGAGGAGGGGGGCGCTCGGCAGGGGTGCCGGGGGGGTGGAGAAAATTAATACCCAAACAGCCGAGAAGTACCGAGGGGGCAGATTTCGCCTCGTCAATGGGAGAGGCAGCGGCGACAAACAAGTCTTGGGCTAGGGACGCTGGTGAGGACAGGCTCCCCTCCCCCCTCCCCACCAGCACCCCCCCTTTTTGGTTATCTCCCCGCCCGGCGTCCCACCACTGACTCAGACGGAGGGGGTGGGGAGGAGAGAGGAGGAGGAGGAGGAACTCGCGGGGGCGCAGCCGGCAGGAGCAGGAGAGCGGGAGGCGAGAGCGCGCAGCGGTGGAGAGCCCCTCGATCAATTTTCATGCAAGAATCATTATCGGTAAATTGGAAAGCTGGCTGCCTGACAGCAGATTTGTCTCCCCTAATGAAAGCGAAAGGGAAGGGGCGCAGCGGCGGGCGGCTCCTTCCGTCTGCCCGCGTCCTCCCGGAGCTCCCGGCTGCGCGCCGCGGTGACGAGAGTTCCACTTGCGACCTGCCGGTGCGCGGCCTCAGAGCCTGACGGACCAGACCCGCTGCCCAGGGCTCCAGGCGGATGCTCCCGCTTCCGCCTGCACGGTGCTCTCCTCTGCCCGGGAGTCGGCCGTTTGCAAACAGTGGGCGGCTGCGGGCGCCGCCGGGCCCCCCTCTGGCTGCCCAACTCCGCGCTCTGGCCGCCCGCCCGCCCTCGCTCCTCCCCACCCACGTCTGACAGCTGCGGGAGCCCGGAGCACGACCTCCCCCCCGCGACCGTGCCCCGGGGAGGCCGGGGCCGCCCTTTGTGCAGCCCGCAGCGGGCTGCGGAGACCGCGCCCGGGAGAGCTAGGGCCGGCGGTTGGCCTCTCTCTTCTCTTTCCTCCCCCGCCCCCACGCGCCCTACCCCTTAAAAAATCCCTGTTGCAAGTGTAATCAAATGCTTGATACCATCTCCCACACTCTCCTGCACCCGGGCATTATCAGATCCGGGAAGGCATGCTTCCAGGCAAACAGACCTAATAAATGCTATTACTGGGACTCTGCAAGCCCCGGCTGCACCATAGTAACGAGAGCCCGGCTAATTTGGTTTAAGCAAACGACCGACTGCACTGAGCGTTAGTGTGGCGCCTGTATCTCCCCTCCCCAGCCGCCGCGCGTTCACACCAGCTCAAGAAGGCCCCAAGTGATAATTCCCCAAATCGAAGGGGAAAAAACCCTGCCGCCAAACCACATCCTGTGCGCTCATTGTCCAGCCCAGCGATTTTAAAGAGACAGCATCCATTTACCCACACACCAGCCCCTGCTACTAGACGCACGCGGCAAAGCAAGTATCAAGATGCTACCATTTGTTTTTCAAGCCCTTTTATGGAAGCTCTCCCCACCCCTGTGGCGCGATCACCTGGGGTTGTGACTCCGTGATACTAATGGTCACCTTTTGACCCCAGATTCTCAGTTCCTGGTTCGCAGGTACACACAGCAGGCGCCACGGTCGCGCCTGGCTAGGGTTGCTGCCCTAACCTTCACACCCATCAGGGATCCACAACCAGCCCTGAGAACGAATAAACGAGATGAATTCAGGTAACTCCCAGTATACAGGCCCCCAGGGGAGAGCTCTAGAGGACACTTTGAGGCAGGTGGGGGCCCAGCCTTTTGATCCTTGCTGCGCCCCCTCTGCGCGTGGCCCCGAGGCGTGGCTGCGGGCCTCTAGCCGCTCTGCTACGCGTGACCCCAGAGGTCGCGCCAGGCCCTAGGCTGCCGCCCTTTGTTTCCGGGGCTGCCTGCGAGGCGAGGACACACAGGCCCGACTCGGGGGTCTAGGGTCATAGCATCCATCACCTGCCCGCACTCTTCACGGTGGGCTAGATGAAGGAAGAGGGGCCAGGCGGTGCTCACACACATACCTCCTCCCTCCCCTCCTCCGTGCCCCCGACCCCTCACAAGCTTTGGTTGTACTTCGGGGGGGGGGGGAAGAATAAAAACTATTTTTAAAAGACCCTAAACTATCAGTTTGTGTTGTCACTCTTTTATTGGTTTTTAATTCCCCGGGATTACGGGAACAACAGTAGTAATTAATACGAAACCTTCCTCCACTGTATATGCTAATGGCAGGAGCCATAAAAATTAATTTGCAAACATGTCATTACACAATAGCTATACAGGCAATAAACCTGTAATTATGGGCCAATCACAGGCAGGGTACAGAGGGAGGATGCTCCCCCAATAGGCTGGGCACCCCTCCTTTCTTCCCCTGCTAAAGTAGGGGACGTCATCCGGAAAAGAGCCATCCTTGAAGCCACCTGTGGAGAGAGCTGTCCAGACCGGATTCCAAACTACCTGGCTTCTGTGCCAACCACTCAGAGACGATGCGGGTGGGGGGACCCATACTGAGGCAGGGGAGGCCTGGACCTGGCCTGTGAAGAGGCCACCAGTGGGAAGGACAAGCGGAGAGGACCTCATGATGGCGGGCCAACTCCTCTTATCATCCGTCGATCATTGCGCCTCCAAAGAAGAACCTCTCTCCTAATAAGAATCCCAGTGCCTGCATCCAATTATGGAAGCCTGTGCAGGCCAAGTCCTAATTGCGCAGAGCCAGCCACACCCTGGGGAAGGAGACTAGCTCTGTGATGTTACTGATAGCTCAGTTCCTTCGCCCCTGAATCTGGAAGCTCAGAGTAGGTCAGTGACATTTCCTGGTGATGGAGACCACTGAAGTGTGGAACACTCCCCATTGGGGGAGGAGGGGAGAATGGTTACCGCCCACAGTCCTCCCCCCCAAAAAAACTGATGCCAAAACATCTGAGAACACAAAGCCCCCCACCCACCACCCCCAGCAGCCAGCTCTCTGAATGGTTGAGTTGTTTGCCTAATGTGGCTGAACAGGGTAGCTGGCTGCACTCTCTCTTTCCCACTGGCCCCTGTGGCTTTGCTGTGGTGGGTGGACCCCATCACTACAGCCATTCATATCCCGGTGGGGAGCCAGCCCTCCCTCTGCCAGGCATGTCTGTGGCCTTCAGATTGGGACATGTGCCCGGCGCTCCTACCACAGACCATGAGGACACACCAGTACTGACTGTGGATGCTGTGGATGTCTGTACTAGGCTGTTGCCTTCCTATGTTTTACCCCCTGAGAAAGGTGGTCATTACCCCTCTTCTCCCCCAGAGGATGATGAGCTGGTATCTCCCCCCCACACCCCCACCCCGCCCCTGCTATCTCTCTCTTGAAGAAGCAGCAGCAATTAGGAAGCCGGACCACCCAGGAACCATCCTCCCTCTGGGCCTTTTGGGAGGCTGGGAACACCACCGGGCATCTTTCCTCTAACCTCCAGAGAGACAGACCACAGTGAAAGCCACCCAAGCTCAGACAGGAGAGGGGCTGATAGCACCCCCCACCCCGCCCATAGGGAAGAAGCTTGGGGTTCAGGCCGCCCTGCGGAGATGCGTGAAACCAGGAGGTCTCCTCTCTGAAGATGCTGCCCACCATACTGGCTGTCCCTTCAACACAGAGGGGTCCCCATACTCCCTACAGCAGGGCCACCCTTGCCAGGGCTCAGACATAACCCAGCCAGCCGAACATAGTAAAAATAGCCCGGTGCACATGCTAAGTCAGGCGGTTCTCTGTCAGCTGTACCTGTCGCCCGTCATGTGCAGTCCCCTAGGCGAGGCAGCCAGCTTGCCTTCCTGAGGAGATGTACCCAAGGAAGCCTCACGCCATAGACGTGAAGCCAAGCACCTTCTCCGGAGCCCTCAGATGCCAGAACAAGGGTTAGAGCCCCGACTGAGTACCCGGCCTCATCTGGAAATTGGGGGTGGGGGGAACGAACATGCATGCCAGCACGTGCGTGCGGTCCCCTAGGCGAGGCAGCCAGCTTGTCTTCCTGAGCAGGTGCACGCAAGGAAGCCTCAAGCCTGGAATGGGTGGAGCCTGCAGGGCCAGGAGAGGAGTGGGTATGGGTGCTTCCAGCGCCTAACCAGCCCAGGGCCTCCATAAACATCTGGGATTACTCCCAAGACAATGGTGACATCAGCAGCAGTGACAGGCGGGTCTCTTGGCACTTGGCTCTGTCCTCCTGCCTTTCCATGGCTTTTTAGCATTTGGGGGACTTGCCTGCTTACTCCCATCAAACAGACGTGTCTCGTAACTGTACACTGGAGGCGAAGGCCCAGTGCTGTGAGGTCAACTGTCCAAGCAGCCACACTTACTTTTCCCTCCTGTTCTGGTTCTTAGGTGACAAACAACACCCCACCCCCACCACACACACACACACACACACACACACACACACACACACACACACACCGCCCAGAGTTAAGTAAGCCCCAGATTGTAAGAGAGAGGCTTGTGCTCACAGCTGGCCCTGACATCTGTGTGCCTGGATTGGCTTCCGTCTTTGTGTGAGGTTTCTACTCCTTGTACCCTGACCAGGTGTTTTACCCATCTTGGGGTCTCACAAGGATCCTAGGGTCCAAGCCCTGTGCTACCCTGTGCAGTGGATTGAATGGTGGTCTCCCAAAGATGGCAGTCTGGTACCTGGGCCTGTGACCTGATTCAGGTTCGGTGAAGCGTGGGACCCTTCCTGAGTACTGGGGGGCCATGGAGGGGGGCAGGGGAGATGGGACATGAGCAATCTATCACTTGGAAAGCTAAAGCTGGAGCGAGAAGGAACAGCAGCCTGGCCACAGACAGCAAAACAGGAAAAGGAGAGAAGCGCTCAAGAGGCTGGAAGGACCGGCAACTGGGGCCAGCCTGGTCTGAACCATTGAAAGTTCTAGATCTTCCAGTTCTGAGACTCTACCAAACACAACACATACACACAAGCACATATCACACACACCACACACACATTCACATGCACACACACACATAACAATACACACACCACACACATAACTCACACACCATACACACCACATATACAACACACATACACACACACACACCACACACTTAACTACACACACCACACACCACATACACACCACACACACATACACACCATACACACATATATATCACATATACAACAGACACACACACACACACACACACACACACACACACACACACTGAGTACCAAAAAGAGGAGAGAATAAATAGAATGACATGAGACAGAAGCCCTGTGAGGCCAGGAACGGCAGCAGTTGTGACTGACTGAGTGCAAGCCCTTGTGAGCAGCAACTCTAGACACTGAAGCGCCTCCTGCAGCCTCCAGAGGGGACAGGGCCTGTGACACTTTGACCTGACTTCTAGCTACCACTGGACTGTCAGAAAGTCTCTAGCTTCTCAGAGGTCACTGGGTTTGTGGTGATTCATGAAGAGGCTCCAGGGGCCTCCTCTCTCCGGTCACCTCTGTAACAGTGGCCTGCTCCTGGCCAGCAAGCCCCAGAGGAACTTAGGTCAGCTGGTTTGTATCAGTCCCTGGGTGTTGAGTGTCAGGGGTCCCAGCAGCCTGACACAACCAGCAATCCCATGGGACATGGGTCTTCCTCGTGTCATGGCCACCCTCCTGGTTTTAAACGGGGACACCCATGTCTGCTGGGTTTGGGAACAGGCATGGCTCCAGGCCATTAGTGTGGCCATCTGCCTCAGAGACAAACAGCCTTCCGGAAGCTCTGCCTGTGTGCACAGGCTTTGGTCCCTGAAGGCCCCACGAGGTCCAGGGCAGCAGTGACAATAAGAAAGAGAATCCACCAGACTGTCACCTGACCCACATCCTTTCCTCCCAACTCACCTGAGTGTTGGGACTCAGTTTTATGCAAGGGAACAACATGTGAAGCCTCACTTGCCACACCAGGGCCTGGCAGGAGAGATGCCCAAGTGAACCCGTGCTTGCTCTTTCTGGGGGTGCATGGCCTCAGACCAGTACTGAAGACAACTCCCCCATTCAGCTCTTCCCGGTATCCAGGGCCTTGCCCCGCCCCTTCCCAGCTGTCCATCACACAGACACATGCTCACTGTCAGGTAACAAGTGGCCCGCCCCTACATGAGACCTTTGTGATGAGCCCAACAGTGTCTCCGGCACGGCCCAGCCATCTCCTCTGCTCGCCTTCTTGCTCTGGGTCACATATGTGAACTCTAAGAAGACAGACACAGCATCCCAGAGAAGTAAACCTGTCCTTCTTCATTCCTCCCATTCCTCCCCTGAGACGCTGAAGCCAGAGAAGTCAAATAGCCCGAAGTCACACAGCCCAGGAGAGGAAACCCACAGATTAGACCCCAGATAGAGTGACAGGCTCAGGAGAGCCTCTTCCTCTCCCAGAGGCTTGAGTTATTAAGTCTTTATTTAGGTGTAAATGTGCATGGTTTGTGTGGGAGGCCTGGGACAGCTTGCCAGAGTTGCAGGTCCTGGGGATCTAACTCTGGTCATCAGAATCGGCAGCAATCACCTTTGCCCACTGAGCCGCCTTGCTGGCCCTGCTTGATTTTTACGGACTGAACTATTAGCCTTTTGCAGTGCTGGGTCAGATCCCTAGACAGTAACCCCTGGACTCTGCGGTTTTGACTGTTCAAGGCCTTGACTTTCTCCTTGCTCTTGGAATCAATAAAGCTTTCCCCCCAAAACTTGTTGAGTCAGGGTTTCACCTTATATCTTGGGTTAGCCTTGAACCCTGGATCCTCCTGCCTAGGACTCTGTGGCAGCCACATTAGATAAAAATCTTATTAATGTATTTAGACATGGTCTTACTATGTAGTCCTAGCTGGTCTTGAACTCAGAAATTTGCCTGACTCTGTTTTGCTTTTTTTCTGAGAGAGGGCCTCTCAGGTTGGCCTCTGATTCCCTATGGCCTTGAACTTTTGATCCTTCTGCCTTGACCTCTCTCAAATGCTAGGATGGCAGACGTGTGCCACCACCTCACCTGGTTTATGAAATACTACGGATGGTACCCAGCCTCTGTGCATGCAGAGCAAGTACTCTACTGACGGAGCCACACCCCAGCTCCCTTTAAAAGGACAACAAACAAAACCGACCAACCAACCAAACAAACAAAAAACCAATTGGGTGGTGGCATAAATCTTTAATCCCAGCGCTCAGGAGGCAGCAGGTAGATCTCTGAAGCTAGCCTGGTTTACAGACTGAGTTCTAGAATAGCCAAGACCACAACAGAGAAATCCTGAGGAGGAGAGGAAGAAGAGGTGGAGGAGAAGAGGAAGAGGAGGAGGAGAAGAGGAAGGAGAGAATAAGAAGAGGAGGAGGAGAAAAAGGAGGAAAAGAAGAAGAGGAAGAAGGGAAGGAGGAGGAAGAGGAGGGGGAGAAAAGTAAAAAGAGGCCTGAAGACAGTGCTCAGTAGTACTTGCTTCGCAGACACAGGCCCTGCACTCAGCCCCCAGAACTGTACAACAACCAACCAAACAATAAACCGACCAAAAAAGAATCCCACAGGAGGAAAACCATTTAATCTAGGAAGGGTGTATACTGTTCCTATCCCCGACCCTGGGGAGCTGGGTCTAACCTCTGGCCCAGAGCTACCCTTGAGCAGGCTTGAAAAAGCTGTGCTTTGAGGAAGTGTCCAAAAGACTGGCCAAAGGGCTTAATTCCCATCCTGCAGCTCGGGGACTGGCCAACCACGGGGCTTATCTTTGAAACGGGCCTCTGGCTGGCTCACATCTTGGACTCCATGGACCCACCTGGACCCCACAGCTCTGGTCCAGTATGTTGGCCTGGAAAGGAGCTGTGCAAAGTGCCAAAAAGGTCCCCTGAAGCGGGGACAGACGGGCGGATAGCCCCTCTGTCGTGCTGTATTGTACTCTGGCTCTGCCTTCTGCCCAGGCCAACCTACTATGTATGCTCTTTCCTCCCTTGAAGACCTCTGTCCACTACCTGCCTGTTGGCCATTCTGCGAGAAGAGGCCTGTCACACATGGAAACCCAGAAGTGATGGTTGCTATCCAGAGCTTCCAGTTGGCACCAGGCCTTCTGCTCACACAACCCTTTGGTCTGCAAGGCATGGTTCCTAAGGGTGTCTTTAACTAGTCCCTCCTTGTCTTAATGCTGGAGAGGAATAGAAAAATCACACAGCCCCCCCTTCCCCTCAAGACAGAGACCAATGAGCTACCTTGTCCTTCCCTACCTCGTCAGCGGCCACAGGGCCTGTCTATCCTTAACTGGTCCTCCTGGCACCTGAACTGACACAAGTGTCCGGGATACATCCCGTCACTCACTGGTCTCAGGGAGCATCTGCCCTCCTCTGGGCCCTTGGAAATACCAAGTTGGGGGCTCAGTCCTCTAGCGTTACTGATTCTTATTTTCTCACTGGACTAAAATGGACGGCTCCTGGTGAGTAACATCACAGGAAGAGGTCAGCTTCTGAGTACTCAGTGCTTCCAGACATCGGAGAAACCCAGTCCAGGCCAGACACTGGGCCACGTGACTCAGACTGACAAGATAAAAAGGCAGAGCCAACTGGGCTCCAACCCTGGTCTGGACATTGTTTTATAGCTGCTGGTCTGAGAGTTAAGGCCATGTATACCCAGGGTTCCTGGGCAAGCCATCCCCAAATTGCCTCTGTTCTAGCTTTCTACTGGGAGTAACATCAGGTGTAGGACACAGCAGGAGAACAAGAAGCAGCCGGGCCAGGGAAAGGAGCCCGGGTTCTAGCAGCCTTGTGCCCCCATCCCTACAACTGTGGCTCTGATCTCCTTGGACCACCTCGTTTGTAGGTCACTTCGACCAAACGATCAGTGGGGCCTTCCAGTTCGCCAAGTGCACACTTTAGAAACACAGGCGCGCCATCTGCTTATTCTGACATTTAAGAAACAGGCAGAAGAAAAGGCAGCCCCATGCCGCTCACTTCTCCTTTGCTGTGGGTCTGAGTGTGGGTTTCCCCACGCCCTGCACCCTGGCCCTGCTGCGTGGGGTGGCTGCTTCTCTGCACCTCGGTCATGCCGTGTACACTAAGGGTGTTATAAATCAGAAGCAGAAACAGAGCCAGCTGATGGAGTTACTGAGCAAACCCTGAACCCAGACTACATGGCAAGATCTCTCTAAACCACAGTGAGAAAAGCCGGAAAGTCAGGCCAGCTAACAGAGCACTTGCCTAGCATGCGTGAAGCCCTGGGTTCCATCTCTACTGTATAAACAGGCTGTAGACAGAGGTGCGTACCTGTAATGCCAGTACTTGGGAGCTGGAGGCAGAAGGATGCGGAGCTCAGGGACATCCTTGGCTACCTACTGAGTTCAAGGCCAGCCTACAGGGTGCATTTTGGGGGAAAAAATCCATGGCGTTGGGGCATACGCCTATAATTCTGGCCCTCGGGAGCTAATCAGCAGGATTACTGTACTTTGAGACCATCTTCGACTACACAGTGAGTCCTAGGGTAGCCATACTGAGCCTGTCTCAAGCAAACTTGAATAAACGAGAAAATGAAGAGTATGTAACTTAAAAAAATAATAATAATAAAAGAAAGGCCCTATGCCCTGCGTTTTGAATTGCTTTTGTTTGTTTGTTTGGTTGGTCGGTTGGCTGGCTGGGTTTTTAATTCCTCAGGGGATAGAGGGATGGCTCAGCAGCTAAGAGTTATTCCAGGGGACCTGAGTTCAGTTCTTAGCACCCAGGGTGGATGGCTCACAACTGCGTATAACTCCAGCTCTTTTGGTCTCTGAGGCTTCTGTACTCTGGCTCACTGAAACTCACTATGTAGACCAGGTTGGCCTTGAACTTACAGAGATCCACCAGTCTTTGTCACCTGTGCATGCTAGGATTAAAAGCATGCAATCCACCCCTGGCTATATATAATGCTTTAAAACAATAATTACAAAATCTAGCCAAGTAGTGATGGTGCATGCCTTTAATCCCAGCCTCCTCTACTTACTGAATTCCAAGACAGCTACGGCTACATGGAAAAAACCTGTCTCAGAAAACCTAAATTAATAAATCTTTGGAAAAATAAATCCTGGGGCTGGAGAGAAGGCTCAGCAGTTAAGAGCACTGACTGCTCTTCTGAAGGTCCTGAGTTCAATTCCCAGCAACCACATGGTGGCTCACAACCATTTGTGATCTGGCACACACTCATACACACAGAGACAGACACACAGATACACACACACAGACAGACACACATACACACATACAGATACAGACAGACATACACACACAGACAGACACACATACACACAGATACACACAGACAGACACACATACACACAGACACATAACAAATACACACATAACAGACACACACACATACAAACACACAGAGACACACACACACATACAAACATACAGAGACAGACATAGACATACACAGACATAGACAGACATACATACATACACACACATACACGCACACACACAAACCAAAGGTCCTCAATTAGGGGCAGGTGAGATGGCTCATGATTGGATAAAGTCACTGATTACCAAACCTGATGCCCTGAGTTACATTCCCAGGTCCCACATGGTGGAAGGAGAGAACCAAGGTTTCCTCTGATTGACACCCACACCCACACACCCACACACAGACACACATATACATACACACACAGAGAGACACACACACACATACACACACACACATACATACACACACAGACACACAAACACACACACACAGACACACATACATACACAGAGAGACCCCCATACACACACTGAGACACACAAACACACACACAGACACACACACACACATACACACAGAGAGAGACACATACACAGACACACACATACATACACACACAGAGAGACCCCCCACACACACACAGACACATACATACACAGAGAAAGAGAGAGACACACACACACATACATACACACACAGAGAGACCCCCCCCACAGATCCACACACACCCACACACACATACAGAGAGAGACACAGACACACACATACATACACACACACAGAGACACACAAACACACACCCTCACACACACACAGACACACACAGAGACACACATACATACACACACAGACACACACACAGACACAGACACACACACACATACATACATACATACACAGAGAGACACACAAACACACATGCACACACACACACATTGTGTCCCACATCTATACCCCCCCAGACAACAAATAAATAAATGTAATTTTATAAAGCTCCCTCAAATACACTGGCCTACACATGGTCAAATAACCTGGCTCTAAAGCCAAGTGTCTGAATTTGAAGTGAGCAGTTGGTAGCCGTGGATCTCTGAGCTCTCTGAGGGACAGGCCGATGAGCCCCGCGGGTCGCCCAAGGCAGCCAGCAGAGAGGGGGAGGTGGCTGACAGACCGCCGCTTATCCTTCCCATGTGACACTTCTGTACAGAGACAAGACATAATGAAAAACCAACCCTGGCCTGGAAATGGCCTCCACCATGGAGAAAACCAGCCCTGACACTGCAGAGAGAAAGCCTTATCCTTCAGGCCAAAGCGAGCCCCCCCCCTGCCGCTATAATTTCAGCTTTTAGGCTTTATTAGTCCTCGTGGCCTCTGCTCAAAGCCTCTGCCAGGGACTGTTTCTGTGGGGGCAATTTTGGTGCCTGCAATTAGCTGAACAGGCATGTTTGTCCCCGCTAAAGCACTCAATTGCAGGTATAATTAGGTTTCTTCACCCCTGAAATCTGCAGAGAGTGCCCGCCTCGACTAACTGCACCCACAATTAAGTGCTTACGGCATGTGGCTGGAGCCGGGGACCGTGCACGTGGCTAATAGCGGGGACAGCGGGCAAGTTTGCAAAAAACAAGACGCGGCCACAGAAATCCAGCCTTTTTTTTTTTTTTTCCTTTTTTTGCATGTGTTGTTCAAACTGCTCTGTCCAGCTGGGAATAATGGGGAAAGACAAACACGCCAATTAGGCGAGGTTGGTACATAAATGAATCAGGCCCTCCTTCATTAAACCACTTACGGGAGTGGGCAGGGCTTCGTGGGGACTCAGGAAGAGTTGGGAGCTGGGCCTTGATGAGCATCCAGGTGGTTGTGGGGGGTGTCATGCAGGCCAAGATGGTGGATGCGGGGTGGGGGTGGAAGGTGACTGCTGGCCACCTCAGTGAAAGGGCATAGGAGACTTGGAGGCTAGAAAGGAGCTAGTGGGAGATGGGAAATCACAGGCCCCAAGGGCAAGAGGACATTATGCTGGGAAAGGAAGTGACATAGTCTTCCGCCCGGTCCAGAGAACGGGGGAGATGGAGGGCCAGTGCCTGGCTCCACTTTACAGCTTTAAGGCCCGGATGAGGGTCCCTGAGAGCAGGTGCGCTGCTGTTCCTGAACACACCTGCCACTGTTCTCTCCCAGCGTCAGAAGACGGTGACAGCCAAACCAACCCCCTACATGGTCTCTAAGACACCTTCAGCCATTCAGCCATGACAGGGCTCTGGCCAGGCCCCCAGGCTGCAGGCAGGTTTTTATAAAGAAAGGGCATGGGGCCAGAGAGGGGGGCAAAGCTCTGCTGAGAGAGGAGAGGCTGCTGGGACTGTGAGTGACTTCTGTATACCCTGCTGCTCCTATCATGTTGCTAAGGACCACACACATCTGCCACACGTGACCTTTCTGTGCCTCAGTTTCCCCTCAGAATAAAAGCGTTGATGTTTCCAGGTCCCTGATGCTACTGTGCCTTGTGGCTGGCCCACAGTAGGTGACCCAAGGGAGGGACAGATGTCTTTGAGCTGAAAGGAGCCACAAGCCCTATTACACACTGGTCCTATCTCTGGGGAGCAGCTGAGATCCCCACAGGCCCTACCGCCCTGGCCTCTGGCTGAGCCTGGAAATGGTGTTGCCTGGCCTGCCTGGGCCCACTCAGGCCTTAGAGTCTGTGCCCACCTGGTCCTCTATACACCCCCCACCCGCTGGTCCTTACTGTGTCCAGCGTCCATCTTGGAAGCCCAAAGCCCAAGCCTGAGGCCTAGAATATAGCAGATGGTCAAGAAACAACAGTCTGAACCAAGGCAGGCACTCAGTACATGCACCTGGGGCAGGATGTGAGGTAATCTAGAAAGCTTGTTTGTGACCTCTGACCCAGGGCCTGGGACTGCAGGAGAGCAGGCTGAGGGTCCCGCCTACTTCTCCTTTCACTTGTCAATCACCTTCCTCTTATCAGCAGTGTCACACCCTTGCTGCCCTGGGTGACAGTGGCTTTGCTTTCTTATCCTGGTCTGGGAAGCCAGATAAGGAGGCAACCTTTACCCCCTTCCCTCCCCCTCCCTGGCATACAGGCTCCCGCAGCTCTGTGACCCCAAGGTCTAGCCAAGGAGAAGAAATGCCAAAGTCAGCCTTGCTCCTGGACTCCCTGAGGCTCCAGCAGACAGGTGGCCAAAGGGCCTGTTCCGGCAAGTGCAGTCCTGGCTTGGAACAGGCTGGGTCTCCATCTTGCCACCATGACACTAAACCAGGTTGGTCAGAGGCACAGGCAGGCCTCATTCAGCTCCCCAAGTCTGGCCTGGCCTCCCCATCTGAAATCCTGTGGGATAGGGCCTTATCGTGGTGCATACAACCATGGCCCCCCACCCGCAAAGGAAAGCTACAAAGAAAACTCAGTAAATAAAAGATTGGAGTTTCTCCTAGCCTGCTGCACAGGGGAGATCTGAAGACGCCATGCTCAGTGAAACAAGTCAAACACAGAGACAGACTTGTAGGGTACATATGCCGATTCATGTCTGTAAAACAACATTGATAATGGTCACAGGTTCAAGGCCAGCCTGGGCTACACAGGGCTATATATATATATAGATAGATAGATAGATTTTGTCTCAAAAAACAAAAACTAAAACTAAAACTAGGCCTGGGGTGTAGCACCTTGAAAGAGTGCTCGCCCAGTGAGCAGGACACCCTGGCTGCCATCCCTAGCAAAGACTAAATCACACCAGGTTGGCACATGCCTCTCATCTTAGCCCAGGAAATGGAGGCAGAGGGTCAGAAGTTCAAGGTCATCCTTGTTGACATATGCCTTAATAGTAAGACTGAGGCCAACTTGGGCTACCTGAGATCACATCTCAACAAACAAAATAAAACAAAGAATCTTCCACTTGGTAAACCTTGGATGACAGTGGCTGCTGGCCCAGAGGCTCAGCCACAACATGGGATCTAGCTAGCACCTTTCCATAAAGTGTTAAACCTCCAGCGATGGCCCCAAGGTAAATCGTGAGGACAGAAGGACTTCCTCAATTACAGCCTCGCTCAGTCTCTTATCTAGAACCTCCAATAATCTGCTAAACTCAGAGGCCCTGCCCCTCTAAAGTCCACAACGTTGCCAGATCCCAGCTCTTAACACTTTTAGTGACCTGTGTTGTCAAAGGAGCTGATGCTCATTACCTCAGATCTGTCTCCCTGAGTCTACTGAACTTGGGAAGAACCATCATCACAGGGTCTAGAGCTGTGAGGGACAAAGCCAGGGTGTGAACTACACACTACAATGTATGCTGCATGTCTTGAATTAGAAGCTAAATTCACCAGAGGGCAGGTTAGGTGCCACCCACCAGTGACTGTTGTCTCCTTGGACATTCGTCTCCTCAAGTCCCGGCCCATGCCATGTCACCACGTCATTGTTGGAATACCACATTCAACCGGAGTCATTGTCTGAAACCCAAGTTCTAGTCCAAGGTGGGGCTTTTCATCCTCCCCCGCCCCCATGATCCTTTTCCTGTCCTAGGTCCAGCACCTGGTCCCTCCCTGATCCTATTGTCTTGGGACTGGGGCCATCCGGTCTATCTTAGGGGAGGACAAGGGAGCCCCCCTCCACACAGTTTCCTCAGACTCTAAGTCCTTTGGCCAAATAAACAACCACACAAAAGACATTCAGGCCAAGCCAGGAGCTGTGAGGAGCAAGGGAGGCCACAGGGCCTGGCTGAGGGCCAAGGTCACAGAGCATTGTTTGAGAGGCCACAGGAGCCATCCCTGGGCTATGAAATGTAGAGCCATCCCAAATCAGTCCATTAGCAGAGGCCAGGCCAGGGCACCTGCCAACTGATGAGACCCTCTAGGAAGGTGCCTTCCTTGCTCCCCTCCCCCACCGCGCGTGCGTGATGCCACATTCTCCATGGGGCCTCTCATGTCCCTTGCGTACCGCTTTCCACAGAGGTGAGGATCTGCCACAAGTGAGGACCAACTGCTGCCCGAGAAGGATAGCCTCGTGCCCTTCACCCAGGTTCTCGGTTACCACCGCCAGAATTCTTGGTTGTGACTATGAATATCACACTGGCAGACAGAGTGGTCCTCCCAGGCTTGGCCACTGTTCTCAAGGGTGGGAGTTCTGTACCTCCCAGGTACCCACAGAAGCTAATGATGGTCCGACTTGCTCCCTGTGTGAGTACCGACTCTTCTACTGTGGCTTCCTGGTATGCCTTTCCCAATAGTCACTGTCAGAGGTCCTCCACTGGGGCCAGACCCAGGCAGGCTGAGCAGACAAACCCGGAGACAGCCTGCATAGTTACCCCGGGAGCAGGAGGTGAACACGCTTAGCTGGTGGCAACCTGGCCTCCGCCAGGCATGGAGGGAAAAGATAACCCCAAGACACAGGGTGTGGGTGCATTGTGCCCTACAGGTTAGGGAAAGCACGGGGTGACTCAGGGTAGGCCTTTGGGTTGGGTTGAGGCCTCGGGGAAGAGTACCTTGTACCCAGAGTTGGATCCTTCCCCTCTCAGGATTCCACAGATGTTAGGCCCTTTCAAAAGAGGGAACCGGCCAGGCATGGTGGCAGAGTCCTTCGATCCCAGAATTTGGGAGGCAGAAGAGAGCAGATCTCTGTGAATTCGGGGCCAACTTTATCAACCTTGTGAGTTCCAGGACAACGAAGGCCACGTAGTGAGCTTGTCTCAAAAACAAAATGCCAGGAGGCCATGGGTACACTCTTTTAACCCCAGAACTTGGGAAGTAGAGGCAGGTGGATCTCTATGAGTTCAAGGCCAGTCTGGTCTGTGTAGAGAGAGTTCTAGAGAGCTGGGGCTACAGGGAAAAACCCTGTCTCAAAAACAAAACAAAACAAAAAACAAAAAACCCTGGGCTGGAAAGATGGCTCAGCAGTTAAGAGCACTGACTGCTCTTCCAGAGGTCCTGAGTTCAAATCCCAGCAACTATATGGTAGCTCACAGTCATCTGTAATGAGATCTGAGGCCCTCTTCTGGAGTGTCTGAAGACAGCTACAGTAAACTCACATATAATAAATAAATAAATCTTTAAAAAACAAAACAAAAACAAAAACCAAACCAACAAAACAATACAGAAAAGGGAGTCACTCTGGGGCTGTGACCATTCCCTCCATGTTGGATCTACCCCAGATATCCCTGGCACCTTTCAGAGGCTTCAGAAAGAAACTACCCAGTTGAGTCTCAGATTTCACTGAGCTCCCCTGTGCCGGGGTCCTCCTGGGTGTGGGCTGCAGCCCTGGGTGGTGGAGGAGGGGTAGGTACACAGGGGAGGGCTGCCCACCCATCCCTGGGTGCTGGTAGGGTTTCTGCAAGGGCTTCACTTCTTCAGGGGGAAAAAAAGGCCCTCTCCACTGCTCTGGGCTCAGCTACAAATCCTCCTGCGATGGCCTCTTTCCGACATTCCCAAAGCCCCCTCTACCCCAGATGGCTCGTGCACCGGGCTCTGATAAGACGGCCTCTCTGGAGCAGATCCATTCGCGCCCTTGCTCTCGCGGCCTCCGGTTCTCATAATTCCTTTCTGATCTTACCCAGGGCACCCAGGCAGGCTGTGAGGCAGGCAGGATAATCCATTTTAGAGATTGATCAATATCGCTGGGAGCCTTTTAAACGGTTCCACGGGCTTCAAGGAGCCAGGGCAGATGGCTGAGCTGGAATTCAGGGAGCCAGGGGGTGACGGGAGCGCCGGCGCTGCCAATGTGGGTTTCCAGACAGCCCTCTGGGTTCCAGCTTTGAGTGTGCGTTCCAGTCAGGGCAGAGAGGATGCGTGCATGCAGGCAGGTTGGGCACCTCGTAAAGGGCTGGGCCGAGAGGGCAGGCAGGAGGCGTCAAGCGGACTGTATCTTATAACTCAGCAGTTGGGCATTCTACAGAACATCACCAGCTCTGCTCCAAGGGACAGAGGTGTGCCTGGTAGCCAGTTGCCTGGCTCTGGTTTCCCCTCCTGCCTAGACACCTTGTCCTGCCTCCGCCCCTTGCCCAGCTCACAACCCCCCTCACAGATCTAAGCACAAACAGCCCTCACCCCCACCCGCGCTCCTCCAGCCTCACTGCATAGAAAGCCATGCTTAGCAACTCAGGAGCAGGAAGCCAGAAGGGCCAGTAACTCCTAGGTGACCTGGGGTGCTAGCTGCCTCCAGGTAGCTGGGGTCACTTGGCTGCTATACTATTCCCACAGGGATGCAGACAGGGTGGCCAGCGCTTCAGAAAGTAGGAACTCAGGTTTATGTGTGGCTTGGGGGAGAGGGGGGGCATAAAAAGAACCAGGCTTTTAAAATATTACTACAATTCTTACAAAATAAGAGCCTGTGCTGACGCCAAGGAAAACACAGCTGCTGACCACAGCTGGGCCAGTGAGGTCTCCACCTGTCCCAGCTGTGGGGCCTACCTGCTACCCAGCTGCTCTGGTGGCCCTCACCACACACAGTCCCTCTTTGCTTTGCAGAGATTCTCCCCTCCCCTCCCCCCCTCTGGTGGCTGAGTCCCTTTCATTCCCACCTGCCCACACTCCACAGCCGGCTGGGCTCCCTCAATAGCCTTTCCAGGCTGAGGCTGAGTCCTAGCGCCTGCTTCCCTGACGCTGGGCCACGGCCTCCTCCTGCCACCCACGCCCCCTACAGGCTGTTCTGAGTACAGCAGTCTAAGGAAGCCTGCCCAGGACTCTCAATGGTTGCCACTCTAGAGTGCCAGGCGGGTCCTCACAGGGTTCCTCTATTCTGCCCATAGGTCCCCTGTCCCAGGGCCTTTCCTCTGCCCGTGGCACTGCATCCACAGCCATGTCCAAAACCTCAGGGGTTCAGATAACAACAAGATACCTAGATGGGACTGCCATCCACAATGGGACATCCCATCATAGTCATATAGTGTGGCTATCACAGTCGCCATCACAAAGGAACAATAGCTCTGCCGCGAAACCCCCTTCACCCCCATCCATAGCCTTCCCATCAACCCACTCTCCTGTGTCTCTGGGCACCACCACCCCCCCTAACAGGGCAGGGCCGATGTCTCTGTACAGCCTGGAAAGACACCTTCCCTGGCCTCAGTGGCTGTGGGGGCCTAGCTTGTCAGTCATAAGCTCTTTACCCTGCCCATCTCTTTAGCAACCTCCCAGCCCTTCCTCTGCCTCAGCGCCTCTCACCTGTGCGCCCCCTCCCTTACCTGATCACCGCCCCCATCTGCCCCCCCTTCCTGGATGCCTGGCCTGTTCCCTCCCTACCTCGCAGGCAAACTATCTGTTGAGACCACGATGAGAGCCCACTCGAAGCAACATTTCTTTATTCCCTTCACTTCTAGCTGCAGTGACCCTCCTCTCCCGACAGGCACCCATACATATCTGCCCTCATGCACGACTGTCTCTCATTTTCTTCTTTTTTTTTAAAAATTTTTTTTTAATTTTTTGGTTTTTTGAGACAGGGTTTCTCTGTATAGCCCTGGCTGTCCTGGAACTCACTCTGTAGACCAGGCTAGCCTCGAACTCAGAAATCCGCCTGCCTCTGCCTCCCAAGTGCTGGGATTAAAGGAGTGCACCACCACTGCCCTGCTGTTTCTCATTTCCATTTTTTATTATATTTACTCAGTATAGGGGGTGGGGAGCAGGGAGCGCATGCCGCGGTGCATATGTGGCGGTCAGATGACACGTTGAAAAAGAGTCAGTTCTCTTTTTCCATGATCTGGAGATCAAACCCAGGTCCTCAGGCTTGACAGCAAATCACTGTCCCCAGTGATCCATCTCACTGACCTCTAGGTCCATCTTCATGGGCAGCTGGTGTGACTCTCCTCTAGATGTCATCTGTGTGGGCTTTATAGCTAACTCTCCTCAGAGGGAATAGCACCCCTGTTCCCTGCAGAAGCGACCACTGCCTCCTTTGCGGGCTGGTGCCATCTCTGGGCCTGTGACCCACATCCTGGACCAGATACCTGCTGCTCTGGTCCAGTGGTGGCTCCAGGCAGGTTCCTCATTCATGGTGGTACAACCATCTGTCTTCAGAACTGCTTGGAGGGTGTGCCCACGGGTGAGCCGTCCCTAGAACAGGCGAGGAGAGCAACTGGCACTGCCCACTAAGCTTCCAGGCCTATCCGCATTCTCCTGGAACTGGTCCAGCCCCTCCTCTGGACCACCTGGATGCCACAGGAGATCCATGGAGTCAGGGAGGGACGGTCCCCAAATCCTACCCCTTGGGCAGCATTTCTATAACTCCATTCTGGCACCTCTACTCTGAACTTAATTTACTATCCACACTACGGCTACTGTCACAGATGAGTTCATTGCACACTGACAAGTCTTAATTCATCCTGGAAAAAAAAGAAAAAAACCTGACCCAGTGGAGTTCTTAAGACACCAACAACCCCCAGCAGCAAATGATGGCCTTTCCGAGTTAATGGCGGGGACAGGTTAAAAGCTAATTGCCAGGAGCTATAGAGGTGGATCAATGGTTAAGAGTATATACTGTTCTCACAGAGGGTCAGAGGTCAGCCCACAGCATTCACATGGCAGCTCACATCCACCTGTAAGTAACTCCCACTCCAGAGACTGACACTCTCTTCTGGCCTCTGTGGGCACTGTGCTCTTATGCATATACCCATATATATATATATATATATATATATATACATACATACATACACATACACACACACATACATATATGTATGTATATATGTATATATGTATATATGCATATGTATATATGCATATGTGTGTATATGTGTATATGTGTATATATATGTGTGTGTATGTACATATGTGTATATGCATGTATGTGTATGTGTATATGTGTATATGTATATACATACACATACATGCATATACACACATAGATATATAAGTGTATATATGTGAGTATATATGAATATTATGTGTATATATACTTATATATCTATGTGTGTGTATATGCATGTATATATGTGTATGTATATACATATATACATATAATTACAATTTTTAAATCTTCAAAAACCTCTAATTACCATTTCTGGTCTCTAGAAGGAGATGATAGTCCTCTTAACCTGTCCTTGGAAGTCAGCAGGAGCCACAGGCTCCTTTTTTCCCTCTCTTCCCCAGATGAAAGTCAGTGCTTGGTCAAGGGCTTCCCACGGAACCCCCTACCTGTGTGTCCCCTGCTGCTTCTGTACTGTCCCACCCACTTGCTCCCAGCCTCTCCCTGCAAACCTCTGACCTCAGCTCCCTTTACCCTGACTCCAGAGGTCCTGGCTACTTGATGGCAGTGTGTTGGGCCTCTCTTGCCACATCTGCAGCCATCAAGCACTGGGGGGACCAAGCCTGGGTCCTCCATGTCCCTCTGTAAACCTTATCCTTCATCTGACACGTGGGATCAGGATATAGGCTCGTCCCGGGCTCTCAGAGCTAGCACGTGGCAAACACAGCTGGTACCAGGAAGGCTTTTCATAGGGTGCTGGGCACAAGGGGGTACAGGCAGACTGTCAGAATTGGGGCATCGGCTGTTGAGAGCCTGCAGGCTATGGAGGGAAACCGAGGCTCAAGTATCATCTGTATACTTGATACGGCCCAGCCTGGCACTATCGTCCTGGAACTACAGTATCAGGAACACTAAGAGAGGCATCCATAAGAAATTCTTGGGCCGGGTAAATCCAGCCCATCCTTCCCTCCAGTGGCATCTAGGATGTAGGCAGGAGGTTGGAGCTGGACCCAGGCTCGACCATGGGTAGCCTGACCAAGACCACCTTCATTCCACGAGGTCTGGGTGCAGGTACTAACAATTAAGACTTCCAGCAGGCCTGCACATGTAAGGACTGCTACTACACCTGCTTCAGAAGACACAATCGCTGACCAGAGGGATTCTGTAGCTTGACTAGGGTCAGCAAGCAAGGTGGAAACAAGATGTCAATCAAGACATCACGAGAACAAAATGCACAGTGGGAACGTGGCTCTCCTTGCTCTCCTGGAGCGTGCAGAGTACCTGGGATGGGAACCTGAACTCTGGGCTCTGTGATGCTAGTTGGTAACCCACCCTGAGGAAGTCTACCAACCCATTAGGTACCAGGACCAAGGATCATTGAAGGAGGAGGAGGAGGACAGGCCTAGACTGACTGAATCCCACAGCCCTAAGCAGCCTCAGATCATGTAGACAGCTTTCCCACAAGTCTGAAGAAATAGCCCATGATTGGGAGAGGAGACAGCAGCCTGTATCTCTAAGGGAGAGGCCCTCTATCATACTGGGATGAAGATGTGATGGTAGAGTTGGCTGGGGTGGAGAGGTCACGTGCCTGTAACCGGGGTCCGGCACCCACCAAGTCCCTCATAGCCCAGCCCCTGCATACGTGCACGGATGTGAGAGTGGTGGCTGCTTGGTGTGGTGGCTGACAGTGATGCAACCCAGAGGTGACTTGCAGCAGGGGTTGTGGGAAATGATGGTGACCCCCCAGGGGATCCAGGTCGGCTGAGGGCGGGGTCTGGGCCCTCCTCGTGAGCAAATCTTCACACTGTGAGTCACTAGTATACTCTCCGCAGGTGGCTTGGAGCCTTGGGAGAGCCTGGAAAAGCCAGGTAGCTGGCTGACTCGCTTTCCTGGGTTGTACCATCCTGACCCCTCTGTGTATGCAGGATGTGGAAGGTTTTCAGATCCCCTGTGGGGAGCTGAGTGCACCTCAACCACAAATTCCAGGTTTGGCCCAGACGCCCAGGCTGGAATATGGGCAGGTCCAAGTGGCAAGTGCCTGTGGTACCACGTCCCTGGAGGGGAGGGGAGCAAGGTCTCCACCAGGTACCCATGTGCCCTCAGGACTCTGCTGGAGTCCCCACTTCCTCCTTAGCCTGCAGAGCCTCTGCTGTGACAGGCTGTAGTGCAGGGTGCTAACCACAATGCCTGCCACATACCAGTGTCAGCTCCACATGCCTCTGATCCGGAGATGCAGGGGCAGCTTGGTGGATAGCCCAGAGAGGCTGAGGACTTTTCCCAGAAACACACAGCCAGCAAGAGGCAACCGGCAGCAGGATCCCTGTTGCTCTGCTCGCAAGGCCTGAACTCTGTCTTCATCTGACTCCTAAGGGGCAAAGCCAGGCTCAGCTCCCCTCCAGAGAGCAAATGGCCTTCTGGCCAGCTCTGGGGAAACTAGGGAGGCTGGAGATGGAGCCTTTCATCTCAAGAACCAGCAGGCTCCAACTGAGAACTTTAATTCTGAGAGAAGCAGCTGGTCCCTCAGTATAGGTGGGGACACAGGGCCCAGGCTGAACACATGAGGGTCTGAGACCCAGGGTCACCCTCCACCCAGGGCCCTCCGATTGGCTGCCCTTCTTTGTCTCAGCTTGTGACGTCAGCCAGGCAGGTGTGAAGGAAGCCCTCCCTGGGGAACTCTCAGGTTCCTGCAGTGGACAGGGAACCTGCCAGGTTACCCCCTGAAACCTATGTTAGGCTCAGAACAACTCCGAGGACCCTCCCCCACTATTTCCTGAGAATTGCATCATCCCCAGCTGCTGGGCCTGGGGGGGGGGGACGGGAGGCAGCCCGGGCTCCCTTAATCAGCCCCCAGGGCTTCCCAGCTGCTCCCGACCCAAAGGCCATTTCATCACCCGACACACACACACTGCTGCCTTTGAGGGGACCCGCCCTGCATCTCACACTCACATCTACATCACAGGCAAAACTACTGTGAGGCCCAGGACTCTGAACAGCTGCCCTGTTTTCTCTGCAGGCGACTGGTAGGAGCTCAGTTTTCCCAGCTACAGGATGGGTGCATCCCTCTTGACAGTTACCCATAGTGCAAAGTGACTCCTCACAAGCAACTCACAGAGGGTGTTCGGGTGTGGCCCGGAACTGAAGAGGCCTTGTGGCAGACTCACCCGCCAGCCAATGATGCGGTGTGGGATGTAATATGGCCAAGGCTTCTGACAACCCTGTCTTATCCTGGCCACAGCTCCGGGAGTGGGGTGTGAGGTACAGGGCAGATAAGCAGGCTCCACAGAGAAGTGGTTTCTTCCTAGTATTTCCCACACCTAATAGGACCTGGAAGGAGGGGGAGGGGGAGGGGGAGGGGGAGGGGCGGGGAGAGATACTATCGAGGCCCTGAGGCTGGGGTGAGCAAAGACAAGTAAGTCCCCAAGTCCTCACAGCTCCTACCTCCCAGGCCTGACGCAAGCAACTCTATTACCAATAGGGAAATCAAGGCTGAGAGAGAGTGGGTGTGGCCTGCCTTCCAAATGCCCTCCCCCCCACCCACGGGCCTCTGGGAATTCGGAGGCTGAGGTGAGAGGGCAGAAGCAGGAACTTCCCAGCCACCTCGGCTGGCCAGGACTGTCAAGGCATGTGAAGGCTGTCCAGTCTCCTTGGCACACTCAGTTGCTGGGATCTTGGGGCTGCCAGGGCCTCATTAGCACAAGATCTTAAAACAGCTATGTGGAAACCCTGAGCGACCCCCTGGGCTGAGCGCCAGCAGGCTCTGCATTGTACGGAGTGGGAAAGCTGACAGAAAAACCGGCCCTGCCCCCACATTATCCTTCCTGATTCAAGTGGGGATAAAACAACTCCCTCCCCCCCCCCCCCACACACACACTCCAAATGGGAGCACGGAGTAGGGAGGCGGAGGAGACGTGATCCTGATCCGATAGACAGGAAGGGGATTTCAGAGACATCTAAGGCTAGACTGAGTTCAGAGCATTCCCAAACATGCGGAGATCTGGTAAAGCGGGGCTGGTACCCAGGCCTCTAGACGTCATAGGCTTAGCCTGGGGTAGGATCCTCACGGGGGGGGGGGGGGGGACTGGGGGGAGGAGGAGACCCTGGATGCCAGGGAGGCTGACAGGACGGGCGGGGCCAAAGCTGCACTGGCTCTAGGTCCTCAACTAGAGGGTATGAGTGAGGCCTGCTCACAGGTGAGGGTCTCTTCTCAGGTTTCTTTTGCATTTTGAGATAAGGTCTCTAGGCAGCCATGGCTGTCCTGGAACTGTGTGCACCAGGCTGGCCACGCACTCAGAGATCTAACTGCCTCTGCCCACCAAGTGCTGGAATTAAAGGCGAGTGCACCTCTCGAAGCTCCTTCTGGTCTAAGTGTACATGAAGTCTGGAAACATGCCCGCGGGGCCAGTGTTCTCTGTCCTCTGCCCTGCCTTGGGACACCCCTAAATCAACCCTGGACAGCAGTCAATGGTCAGTAGCTGCTGGGCAGGTGTTCTGGGGCTGTACTGAAGCCAGAAGTCTCAGGAAGGTCCTGGACAAACTGGCCCACTAGGCCAATCTTACCTTAAGCCTTCTTCTGGCCCTGAACAAAGTCTAACTTGGCCAATGTCTTCCAGGGTGCCTCTGAAGAGCTGGCCAGACATCTGGGAACTGCTGGTATCTGACACCCATCATGTCTGGATCCTGCAGTTTGGAAGCACCCTCCCTGCTCAAAGAAGACTCTCTTAGGTACCCACAAAGTCCTTTATTCTGAAACGTGTAGGGAGGAGCTCTCGGCCTCCTGAAAGGCCGGAAGTTGAAATAGGAGTAGAGCCTAGGACAGTTCCTTGAGGGGAATGTGAATTCTCCCCTTGGGAGGCCTGAGCCTGCTGCACACTCTGCTGAGGCCTGAATTCCCACAGCAAGTGGTATCAGGGGAAAGGGCTTCTGAGAGGCAGTGAAGTCATGGGGGGCGGAGCCTCAGCTTGGAAACCACTGGCTAAAGAGACCCAGAGGCTATGAGTCCCCACCTATCACAAAAAGGCCATCCTGAGGAGAAAAAGCCAGATCTTGCCGGCAGACAAGCTAGTCCAGTCACACTTTACCATCAAGTTGGGCTGTAACTCCGGAGAGAGCATTGCCTAGCATGCACACAGCTCCAGGTGCCCTGTGTCCCTTCACACAGCAGGTCCAGGCCAAACACAAATACTGTCTCAAAAAACAAACAAACAAAAATCTACGTTTGGACTCTCTGCTCATAGTGCCCGGCTCCCTCCCGCTGAACAGAACAATGGACTTGGGCGGAAACCACCCTGCCTAGGGTATTTTGTTACAGGCTCCTGGAGTGGTGTCCAGATGACCCCCTCGGCAGCAGAAAGCCGGTCACATGGGTGGCCACAGGAGCCCCGACGTGTGCAGAGGGTGTGAGAGAAATGCATCATGCCCTGAACACACGCCTGGCAGCCCACACGCTGGTAGGCGCGGCTCCTGGATCCCAAAGGATGATTTGATGAGGTCACAGCTGAGGAAGGGAGAGGACCCACAGGTCCCTGGCACCCAACACTGCCTGGTTCTATGTGGCAACTTGACACAAGCTAGAGTCATCAAAGAGGAAGGAGCCTCAGTGGAGGAAATGCCCCAGTGAGATCCAACTGTAGGGCATTTCCTCAATGAGTGATCAAGGGGAGGCCAGCCAGTGTGGATGAGGCCATCCCAGGGCTGGTTGACCTGGGTTCTATAAGAAAGCAGGCTGAGCAAGCCATGGGAAGCAAGCCAGTAAGCAGCACCCTCCATGGCCTCTGCGTCAGCTCCTGCTCCAGGGTGCTGCCCTGCTTGAGTTCCTGGCCTGACTTCCTCCAGTGCTGAACAGCAATGTGGAAGTGTGAGCCGAAGGAACGGCTTCCTCCCCAACTTGCTCCTTGGTCACAGTGTTTCATTGTAGCCATGGAAACCCTGACTCAGACAGTCCCCGGAGTGTCCCAGGAAGTGGCTGGTGAAGAAGGGCACCCACCGGGGGCAGAAAAAGGAAACACTGTGCAGAAGAACAGGCGCTCTGAGCATCGGGGGTCGGGGGTGGGCGGTGGGGTGGGGGCAGCCATGGAGTCTCTCGGCTGTATCACGGTCCATGTGGATGTAGGTGTAGAGAAGAAATGTCACAGCTCATTCTAGGGCTGGGAATGTGGTTCAGTTGGTAGAGTATTTGCACAGCTTTACAGGAAGTCCTAGGTTCCATCCCAGCATCCCATAATATGGCATGGTGGTAGTGGTGCACCTGTAACCCTGACACTCCAAAAGTACAGAAAGCAGGTCAGGAGGTCAAGGGCATCTTCAGCTACAGAGTGAATTTGTTGTTGTTTTTAGGTGGCATATATCGCTATGTAGCCCAGGCTGTCCCAGAATTTACTATGTAGCCCAGGCTGTCCCAGAATTTACTATGCAGACCAGGCTGGCTTTGAACTCAGCAACACACCTGGCAAGTCCTTTGATGTCACATGTATATACCTCAATGCATCCTCTCACCGTATGTATGCGTCTCGGGTGCCACTACGTACATTGGCAGTGTGTCCCCTGAGCCCCCAGACACATTCAGCTTTTCAGACCAACCAACCATCTTTCACTCTCAAACAAGACACAGTTCTGCGGTGTCCTACCTCCCTTATTTTACTGCAAAGGAAATTGAGTCATGGAGGGTAGTGGGTGGTTGAAGACAGAGCTGGGGGCTGGAGGCTCAGCAGGTTCACACTGACAAGTGATGGCTCCCAGCTGTGTGACCTCAGCCCCGCACTTCCCTCTTGGTATTTGGATCCCTGGTGTAAACCGCTGTGATGGGCACCTCCTGACCTCACAGGTAATGAGATGGTATGACACACAGCAGAACCCAGGCCACATGGTTCCGTCTACCACCTCCCACGCTCAAGGGCCCTTGATCCAGAGAAAGCTGACTCTGTCAGTCACCGCCAAAGGCCCTTCTGCTTCATGGCCCACTTGGGACCCAGAGGCGAAGATTCCCATGTTGCTGGGACAGCGGCCATCACAGGCAGGCCCTGCAGGAGGAGATAACCCAGCTGGCAGTTCACCGTGCCGGGCTGCAGCTCACACATCTGTCAGAGCATTCAGACTGGGAAGCTTGTCCCTGGTGCATCTTGGGGACAGAGGCGGAAAGTGTGGGGAGGCAGGGCACTTGACAAAGACAGGCCCTCTGCGAGTGGAGATAAAGCTGGGGGCACAGGGTACTGAATCAGTTGTCGAGCGCTGCTCCACATGCCAAAGGGAGCGCTCGGCCTCCCGGTCACACGCTTGTCTTGGCTGTGATTCACCCAGGAGCCAAGCTTTATCTCCCTCACATTATTGAGGCCACGAGGCAGACACTTGCTGCAGCCTGCGAGACTCCCTCAGAAAATATTAATATGTAAATGTCACTCTCCGAGGACCAGGAATGAAATGAAATGACCGCTGTAGGAAGCTCCGCTGGGGAGATAAAGAAGAGAAAGAAAGGGCTTCATGCTGCCTGGCCTGGGGCGGGTTGGTGGATCAGCGGAGGGGGCAGGCAGGACCTGGAGGAGGGGAGGAACTATTTTTAATCATTTTCAATGGCTTCGGCTGAGGCAGGCTTGAGAGCCCGTGGAAACTTCCAGGCTGTGGCCTCAGCATCAATGTCCTCACCCAGAGGGCTTCCCGGAGCTCTTGGGAGCTGAGGTACATTTGGTTCCTGCTGATCCT